>NC_055964.1:35883349-35903349 GCF_018492685.1 Alosa sapidissima | reverse complement strand
TATGAAATGATATTTCTTTCAAGTTGAATCTTGTTGCTGGTACCAGCACCTACGAACCTTTGTTAATCAAATGCTTGTCAGTTAAACATTTCAGTTCTTGGACAAGTGTGCCTGGCAAATTTCAGTGTGCGTGGTGGGAAAGTGACAGCAAGTGTGCGTGGTGGGCAATTGACAGCAAGTGTTGGGCACTCATATCGCCAGCTGTATGCGTAACGCTTTAAAAGGCTTGAAACCGGTGCTAGCCACATGTGCTATGTGCTAAGAGGCTTGCAACCGGTGCTAGCCACGTGTGCTAATGTGCTATGTGTTAAGAGGCTTGTAACCGGTGCTAGCCACATGTGCTAATGTGCTATGTGCTAAGAGGCTTGCAACTGGTGCTAGCCACGTGTGCTAATGTGCTATGTGTTAAGAGGCTTGTAACCGGTGCTAGCCACATGTGCTATGTGTTAAGAGGCTTGCAACCGGTGCTAGCCACGTGTGCTATGTGTTAAGAGGCTTGCAACCGGTGCTAGCCAAATGTGCTAATGTGCTATGTGCTAAGAGGCTTGCAGCCGGTGCTAGCCACATGTGCTAATGTGCTATGTGCTAAGAGGCTTGCAACCGGTGCTAGCCACATGTGCTAATGTGCTATGTGCTAAGAGGCTTGCAACCGGTGCTAGCCACATGTGCTTATGTGCTAAGAGGCTTGCAACCGGTGCTAGCCACATGTGCTAATGTGCTATGTGTTAAGAGGCTTGCAACCGGTGCAAGCCACATAGCGTTTTGGCACATGTGGTTGTTGGTGTTGGAGGATGGTGATGGTTGGGGTTGATGGTGGATGGAGATGGTTGGGGCTGTTGGTGGTTGGGGTTGTTGGTGGTTGGGGTTGTTGTTGGTGGATGGTGATGGTTTGGGTTGTTGTTGGTGGAGGAAGGTGATGGTTTGGGTTGTTGGTGGTTGGGGTTGTTGTTGGTGGATGGTGATGGTTTGGGTTGTTGTTGGTGGAGGAAGGTGATGGTTTAGGTTGTTGGTGGTTGGGGTTGTTGTTGGTGGAGGAAGGTGATGGTTTGGATTGTTGGTGGTTGGAGTTGTTGGTGGTTGGAGTTGTTGTTGGTGGAGGAAGGTGATGGTTTGGGTTGTTGGTGGTTGGGGTTTTTGTTGGTGGATGGTGATGGTTGGGGTTGTTGTTGGTGGATGGTGATGGTTGGGGTTTGTTGTTTTTGTTTTGTTTGTCTGAAGGGAATGTATCAACAAGATGGAACTGGTGCCCACACACACACACACACACACACACATTTATAATCCTGCTGCTGGAGTATTTTTATCTTCTATCTCGATGCATATTTTCTGTGGTGGACTGTTTGCCGCCGTGAGAGAGAATCTGTGCATTAGCTGAATGTGTGCATTAGCTAGATCTGTGCATTAGCTAAATCTGTGCCGTATTAGCTGAATCTGTGCATTAGCTAAATCTATGCATTAGCTGAATCTGTGCATTAGCTGAATCTGTGCAGTATTAGCTGAATCTGTGCATTAGCTGAATGTGCATGCATTCATAGAGAATCACACAGAAGAATGATTCTCACACAGAGAATTACAGAGAATCACAAGCTCAGTCCCTGCCTCAGTCATTGCAAGCGCCTCTTGATTGATTAATCACCCACTATGTGGATACTGTTTTTAGAATTGATTTAGATTAAGTGTTAGTTAGTATAATTTGTCAATTTCAATTTCAATTTATTGTACTTATAGAGCGCCAAAACATTACACATGTATCATGGCGCTTTACAGAATGTAGGCAATCAGAGAAAAAGAAAAGAGGGAGAAAAGAAAAGGAAGAAAGAAAGAAAGAAGGCCCATGGGTAACAGGGGCGAGGAAAACTCTCTAGAATTGGAGATACATTTAGGAGCAGATCCACGACTCAAGGGCCTGACCCATCTGCCTAGGGTCAATACGGACAGTAAGGTCTGTAAACAATGACAAATGCATATGACAGTCAGGTGTGGAGAATAGGACAAAAATGTTAAAGCATTAATGTTGATTTAGTGAGAGAAAGTGCAATAGTCCGGCGTCAGAATTGTCCAGGAAAGAAAGTTGTCAGGTGCAAAACACATCATATAGGACTGTATGTGCCATGTGTTTGAGTCACATGTTTCTATGGTGCAAAACAGCACTCACGAGACTCTGTAGCGCATACATGTGTTTGGACCTGATAGTTGTGTTGGGAAGCTGGAGAGCTGGTGGAAAGAGGCTTTGATGGTCACATGCAGCCTGACGAGTGTGTGATGGTCACATGCATCCTGACGAGTGTGTGATGGTGACATGCAGCCTGACGAGTGTGTGATGGTGACATGCAGCCTGACGAGTGTGTGATGATCACCTGACGAGTGTGTGATGGTCACCTGACGAGTGTGTGATGTCACCTGACGAGTGTGTGATGTCACCTGACGAGTGTGTGATGGTCACCTGCAGCCTGACGAGTGTGTGATGTCACCTGACGAGTGTGTGATGGTCACCTGCAGCCTAAAGAGTGTGTGATGTCATCTGACGAGTGTGTGATGTCACCTGACGAGTGTGTGATGTCACCTGACGAGTGTGTGATGGTCACCTGCAGCCTGACGAGTGTGTGATGTCACCTGACGAGTGTGTGATGTCACCTGATGAGTCTGTGATGGTCACCTGCAGCCTGACGAGTGTGTTCCTCTGGAACTGTGCTTCTGTTCCCATGGCTCTTAGAGGATTATCACGGCTTTGAAAGGGGCCTTGCTTCCAGTACAGCATTTCAGCAGCTCACGCTCCGTGAGTAAACACAGCCATTGTGTAACCCCTCATCAGCATGTACACTAAAGCACCGCAGAGCTCAAGCCATCACACACTCGTCAGGTGACCATCACACACTCGTCAGGTCACCATCACACACTCGTCAGGCTGCAGGTGACCATCACACACTCGTCAGGCTGCAGGTGACCATCACACACTCGTCAGGTGACCATCACACACTCGTCAGGCTGCAGGTGACCATCACACACTCGTCAGGTGACCATCACACACTCGTCAGGTCACCATCACACACTCGTCAGGCTGCAGGTGACCATCACACACTCGTCAGGCTGCAGGTGACCATCACACACTCGTCAGGTGACCATCACACACTCGTCAGGCTGCAGGTGACCATCACACACTCGTCAGGTGACCATCACACACTCGTCAGGTGACCATCACACACTCGTCAGGCTGCGTGAGTAAACACAGCCATTGTGTAACACCTCATCAGCATGCACACTAAAGCACCGCAGAGCTCAAGTCACGGTTGCAGAACCCAAGTGAGGGATTGCATGTGCACCTTTTGTCTACGTCATCGAAGGGTTGATCATGGAGAACATAGAACGTGCGGAGAACTTGGAGAATGCGGTAGAAGGGTGGAGGGTTGAACGGGGAGCTGTGGTGCATTTTATTGCATTTTTCGCTGCGATTGTTTTTCTGATTCTCAGTGGAACAGTGGACACCCCGATTCTGTGCTTGCGTTAGAACAGCTGTCGAAGCAGTGTGTGTGGAAAAAGTGTTTATGGGTGTGTGTGTGTGTGGAAAAAGTGTTTATGCGTGTGTGTGTGAGTGTGTGTGTGTGTGTGTGTGTGCATGTGTGTGTGTGTGCGTGTATGTGTGCGTGTGTGTGTATGTGTGTGTGAGTGTGTGTGTGTGCATGTGTGCATGTGTGTGTGTGCTGCATCTGGTTTTCCTGGCGCATGCGTCTCCGGCTCTAGCTGCCCCCTGTGATGCCGAGCTTTGAGCGTTCCGCAGGGAGACCAGCTTCCTGTCGGAAATGTGGCGGAGACAGGGAGGTGGAGTGAGCACTTGGAAAAGACCCCCACTCATCAAGATGTAGGACACACACACAGACACACACACACACACACACACACACACACACACACACACGGCTACTCACAGAGGCCTACATATAGCCTACATGCACACATGCCGTCTACACAGATAAGCACATGGCCTGATATCAGACACACTTAAAGACATCACACACTGACACACACACACACACACAAAGACGTCATTACCGCTGTAACAAGTATGGGAATTTGAGATAGGAAATGACTGTCTGGCTGGATGAGCTGTGCTGATAAAGACGTTTTTATTAATATAATATAATATAATATAATGTAATATAATATTCACTCTTTTCCATTATTTCCGGTCAAGTACAGTACCGTTATTGTGCTGTTTTTGACAGCGTTCTCATATACTGCCAAAAGGTGCGTGTGAATGGGGAGCTGGGCTTAAGTGCTCTAAACCATTTTAAAGTCTTACATGAATTCCCGTTGGCAAAGTGCCTATTTCAACATTCTTGTCTTTGTAGGTTATCAACCATTTCTAAATATAAGTCGATGTTTTAAACGGAGCCATGTTTTTTAGACGTGGAGTAAATACACGGGGTTTGTGTCTCGCAAGAGACTGTTCCCCCGGGTCTCGGTAGTCTGGGGAGGGCGGTGGCGGTGAGGCACTCCCTGCCCAGGCAGAGCAGAGGAGGGCTGAGCGGAGGAGCGAGGGCCGAGAGAAGCACACGGCCCTTGCGAACAATGCTCTGACATTTCGGCCAGGCTGTGGTGGATGTAACTCGCGCCTCATCAAGCCATGCTTCCGCGCTTCAGTAAGCAGTGAGTATGTCTCCACGAGTGTTTCTGCCCTGGCTCCATCTCCCCTCTCGTGCTTGTAAATGGTCTTTACACTGTTATAATTTCGTCGGCGAGCGCTTTCCGCACGAACTCGCTCATTTTTCCACTGGCTACCGCTGCATGAAATAGCCAAAGCCTGTTCTTAATCATCTCTGAGCAGTGTGCTCCGGCTCCTGTGTGCTTGGTAGCCTGCTACTCTGCATTCTGTTGTGTCGTTATTCGTGCTGTTTCGGCTTAGGGACGGTCAACATATTGAGTTCGACTCATTGTGAATACATGTGTAAAACTATAGAAGAAATTAGATAAGTACCGGTGTCCGACAGCCGGTGTAGCCTACTGGTGACGTTAAATCTGTTTCTGCGAAAGGGAAAGGGTTTAATTAATGACGATGGCGCCGGCCACCGTTGGCCTACATGGTAGCCCACAGAACCTTAAGGTTCATAGTTTCACAATAAGCACGTTTGTTTTGATGCAGTGTGACAGTGTCGGAGAGGCGGAGAATCCGATGCTCCCTCTAATGTTGCCTCGAGTCCTCTTGACCGCGGACAATGCACTCCATACAGTTTAACACTATGTATTGCTATGCCACATGCTATTTGTTTCGTAAGACATTGTGGCTTAAAGTTTATTAATTTCAAGAGTGATTAGATCGAACCTTTCCTTACGTTTCTTCTTTTAATGCGTGTGGATTGGTCTTAAGTCTCAAACGTGTTCAGAGCTCTCTGAATACTGGAGAAATGTAAGGACACTGTGTAGCTAGAGGCGCATCTTTTTAGGCTTGTCTTGTAAGCCAGGCTAATGATG
Source organism: Alosa sapidissima (assembly GCF_018492685.1). Lineage (NCBI taxonomy): Eukaryota > Metazoa > Chordata > Actinopteri > Clupeiformes > Clupeidae > Alosa > Alosa sapidissima. The sequence goes on along the minus strand of NC_055964.1, from coordinate 35,897,883 downwards.
CAGGACTATTTTCTGTTTAGATGAAACAAAAGTCCGTCAGGTATCACATAAGCCTTTATGGAAGCCTTTAATCATCTTAATTTCCTTTTCCATTTAATGTGTATTAGGGCCAAGTGATTTGGCAGCAGATTTCCTTTCATTTGTACTTGAACTGTTTTACATGGTAGCCAACCCATCAATTACTGTGTAATTCAAGCCCTAAACCACAGTAATTAGAAAAGTAAAACAAACATTAAACGATTCAGTTAATTTCTCAGTGTACAAGCAAAAGAAGACAAGTAAAATGGACAACACAATCCAATTCTAATTCTGTATTCTGATTCTATTCTAATTCTGTATCCTGTTTTGCCCAGTTGAGGGAGATGCGCTTCCCTTTAGATATCAAAACATGTAGACGTGCTGTTGTAAGATTTAGATATCAAAACATGTAGACGTGCTGTTGCAAGATTTAGGCAGCTACTGCCATGATCATTAATATTATTAAGTGATTAAGTCATTAATATTATTACTTCACTGGAGCGCCATTACTCTGGGCCCTGGTACTCCTGTAGTGATCTCTCAGTGTTACTCTGATACTCTTTTATAGTGATCTCTCAGTGTGAGTCCTACTCCCAGCTGGCCTTTTTTATGTGGCCAAAAGACCTTGTTATTTCCTGTTATATTCCCAGAATGCATTGTGGTTTATATCCAGGCCCTAAAGTGTCTTGGCAGCAGAGCCGAATCTTCCCTTTTGAGAGCTGACATCATTTTGCGAAGAGGGAGCTGCGTCATAAAGTTTGGGTTTGAGACATCTGTGTGTAGGCTCTCTCCATTTGTCTTCATCAGGTTTGCAGAGGAGGGTGAGGTTTTTATTCTAGTCTCCATTGCAAAATGATTTTACAGAGACGAAGGGGGAAGAGAAGCTAACGGCACCTTTGTTGCCCTCTCTATGAAGACGAGAAGCTAACGACACCTTTGTTGCTCTCTCTATGCCGTAGAGCAGCAGGAGTGGGAGAGAGAGGGAGGGAAAGAGAGAGAGAGAGAGAGAGACTTGCATTCAGCATGCTAGATGTGTTTAAATGAAGTGGAAACTCCCTAGATCACAGCTGACTGTTGAAACCGAGCCGGACGAGATGTGGCGGCGATGTGTCCATGCTGGAAGGGGAGCTGGATTCGTGCTGAAGTCGGAGGCTGATTGGGTGCTCTCCCCCATGACCATATCACACACACACACACACACACACACACACACACACACACACACACACACTGACCAGGCCCCTTTGCTCTCCCCCATGACCATATCACACACACACACACTCACACACACACACACACTCACCAGGCCCCTCTGCTCTCCCCATGACCATATCCATCAAGGGCTCCAGCGAGGTCTGACTGACTGATCTTAGTATTGACTTCTTGTTGCCTTCACTGTGTAAATGTCTGCCCTGTTTGAATGAAGGAGGCTTAACAGACAACGGCCTGCTCTGGAGTGCTCTAGCCCTGAATTGGTTGCTAAGTTACAGTCTTCCGGCAGAGATGAGGACCACGAGCTGAATGGCTGACACCCCCCCGACTCCCTGATGCATCATTGCGATCCCAAACGCAATATTACACTCACAAACAAATTGATGTACTCAAAAATATCACACTCCCCAATATTGCACTCAAAAACACAACACGCTCCCAAACTTAATATTAACATAAAACAGTCTCAAACACGATACACTCCCAAACGTAATATTAACATAAAACAGTCTCAAACACGATACACTCCCAAACGTAATATTAACATAAAACAGTCTCAAACACGATACACTGCCAAACGTAATATTAACATAAAACAGTCTCAAACACGATACACTCCCAAACAGAATATTAGGATCACAAACACGACACACTCCCAAACACAACACACACGCAAACGCAATTTTACACTCCCATACACGATACACAATCAGGCTCTTCTTTTCCTTTATTTTGTTTATTTGGCTGACCCTTTCGTCCACTGCTAAGTTACAGTCTTCCGGCAGAGATGAGGACCACGAGCTGAATGGCTGACACCCCCCCGACTCCCTGATGCATCATTGCGATCCCAAACGCAATATTACACTCACAAACAAACAAATTGATGTATTCAAAAATATCACACTCCCCAATATTGCACTCAAAAACACAACACGCTCCCAAACTTATTATTAACATAAAACAGTCTCAAACACGATACACTCCCAAACGTAATATTAACATAAAACAGTCTCAAACACGATACACTCCCAAACGTAATATTAACATAAAACAGTCTCAAACACGATACACTGCCAAACGTAATATTAACATAAAACAGTCTCAAACACGATACACTCCCAAACAGAATATTAGGATCACAAACACGACACACTCCCAAACACAACACACACGCAAACGCAATTTTACACTCCCATACACGATACACAATCAGGCTCTTCTTTTCCTTTATTTTGTTTATTTGGCTGACCCTTTCGTCCACTGTGACTTACAGATATTTATTAATACAGCATACGGATTCCAAACACTAGCCAAAACCAAACACGTTCCAGTGGCAGCCGTGGCCTACTGGTTAGCACTCAGACTTGTGACCGGAGGGTTGCCGGTTCGAACTCCGACCAGTAGGCACGGCTGAAGTGCCCTTGAGCAAGGCACCTAACCCCTCACTGCTCACCGAGCGCCGCTGTTGTTGCAGACAGCTCACTGCACTGGGATTAGTGTGTGCTTCACTTCACTGTGTGCTGAGTGCGTTTCACTAATTCACGGATTGGGATAAATGCAGAGACCAAACTTCCCTCACGGGATCAAAAGAGTATATATACTTATACTTACTCATATAAATGTTGCATCGTATTAGGATCAGTCTTCATTAGTCTAACACGCCATCAGACTATCTAACACAGCATCAGACTGCCAAACAGCAGCTTTAGAATACCAGTCACATACAGACAATCATTACATATCATTCATTTAGCAGATCATTTTATCCAAAGCGACTTATAGACACTACACTACTACTGCATGCTAGCCCAGCTCATTAGCCACTACACTACTGTATGCTAGCCTAGCTCTTTAGCCACTACGCTACAACTAGCAAGCCAACTAATCATGGGCAAAATGGCTAAAGGCTACATGGGCTAGACATTCTTATACTGAAGTACTTCACCGAAAATGACACTAGTTCTACAGTGCATGTAAGTTGTGTACTGCTGCAGTAAAGGACAATAAGAACACGTCTGCTATGGATAACCATCTAAAGATGAAACACTCGCTGCCAACAAGCAGTAGTGTTAGCACTAGCACTGTACAGCCAACAAGCAGTAGTGTTAGCACTAGCACTGTACCGCTAACAAGCAGTAGTGTTAGCACTAGCACTGTACCGCCAACTAGCAGTAGTGTTAGCGCTAGCACTGTACCGCGAACTAGCAGTAGTGTTAGCACTAGCACTGTACCGCCAACTAGCCCTGTACCGCCAATAAGTAGTAGTGTTAGCACTAGCACTGTACCGCCAACTAGCAGTAGTGATAGCACTAGCACTGTACCGCCAACAAGTAGTAGTATTAGCACTAGCACTGTACCTAGTGTTAGCACTAGCACTGTACCGCCAATAAGCAATAGTGTTAGCACTAGCACTGTACCGCCAACAAGCAGTAGTGTTAGCACTGTACCGCCAACAAGCAGTAGTGTTAGCACTAGCACTGTACCGCCAACAAGCAGTAGTGTTAGCACTAAAACTGTACAGCCAACAAGCAGTAGTGTTAGCACTAAAACTGTACCGCCAACAAGCAGTAGTGTTAGCACTAGCACTGTACCGCCAACAAGCAGTAGTGTTAGCACTAAAACTGTACAGCCAACAAGCAGTAGTGTTAGCACTAAAACTGTACCGCCAACAAGCAGTAGTGTTAGCACTAGCACTGTACCGCCAACAAGCAGTAATGTTAGCACTAGCACTGTACCGCTAGCAAGCAGTAGTGTTAGCACTAGCACTGTACCGCCAACAAGCAGTAGTGTTGGCACTAAAACTGTACCGGTACATAACGACTGACTATTGTGAAAAACTTGTCAATTAGTAAAAATCATTAGTCATAAAAGTTCTAGTCTGTTATCACAGACTATCGAGCTCAGCTGGTCACAGACTATCGAGCTCAGCTGGTCACAGACTATCGAGCTCAGCATCAGCCCTTCAGATGTGCAGACACCCGGAGAGGCCGAGTCGTGTCTCTGAAATGGCCGCTGTTGAGCTGGACGAGAACACTGATATGCAGTTACATTATTAGCTTCGCGTCGGAGGAGCTTTGTGCCCTCTCAGTCAGTCTGGACGTGTTAATATGGCTCTCAGGCTTTCACACGCATCCCAGGCAGTCTCAGCAGGTGCCCTTTTACAGCCCTCTCAGATTGCACCTTTAAAAATGTTCCGGAAAAGGAGCCTTAATGTCAGTAAATGTACTGGACTTCAATCACATATCACAACCTCCACGCAACCCGCAATCAGTCCTGCTTCACATGGTGTGCAAAAGAGTGTGTATGTGCGCTCGTGCGTATACGTGTGTGTGTGTGTGTGTATGCGTGCCAGTTTGCGTGTGGGCATGCATGTATGCCTGGTTGCGTGTGTTCACTCTGTTTAAGAAAGTTCAGGAGTTGTTCAGGTCTGACTGAAACTTCTTTGCGAGTGTGGGTGGTGATTGCCTGCCTGACGACAGTTATGCACTCCATGGCTCCCTTTCCTGTCTGTGTGTGTGTGTGTGTGTGCGTGCGAGCGTGCGTGCGCGCGTGTGTCTGTGTGTGCGTGCGTGCGTGCGTGTGTCTGTGTGCGTGTGTGTGTGTCTGTGTGTGTGCGTGCGTGCGTGCGTGCGTGCGTGTGTGTGTGTGTGTGTGTGTGTGTGTGTGTCTGTGTCTGTGTGTGTGTGTGCGCGTGTGCGTGCGTGCGTGTGTGTGTGTGTGTGTGCGCTAAAGACTTTACCTGTGAGAGTATGTGTTGTTCCTGAGGCAGGAAGTGGAGGATGCTTAATTTATGCGTGTGTGTGTCAGTGGGGGCAAGGGGGTTTCATGAGCTGTGTGTGCAGCTCTGGGGTGATGAGTCAGCACGTATCTCTCCGTCAGTCCGTCGGGTGCGCAGCATGTGCTTAATTGCAGCTCTTAACCCAACATTGATTGTAATGTGGTGTGTGTGTGTGTGTGTGTGTGTGATTGTAATGTGGTGTGTGTGTGTGATTGTTATGTGGTGTGTGTGATTGTAATGTGGTATGTGTGTGTGTGTGTGTATGTGTGTGTGTGTGATTGTAATGTGGTGTGTGTGTGTGATTGTAATGTGGCGTGTGTGTGTTTTGAGTGTGTGTGTGATTGTAATGTGGTGTGTGTGTGTGTGATGGTAATGTGATGTGTGTGTGTGTGATTGTAATGTGCAGGCATTAACAAGCCTCCCATGCATCACCAGCCACAACAGCACACCAACAACACCCAGCCCTTTGTGGTTTAGTTACAACCCCTGTCTCTCCCTGTCTCTCTATCTCTCTCTCTTTCCCTCTCTCTCCCTGTCTCCCTCTCTCTCTCTCTCTCCCTGTCTCTCTCTCTCTCTCTCTTTCCCTCTCTCTCCCTGTCTCCCTCTCTACCTCTCTCCCTTTCTCTTTTTTTCTCTTTTTTTCTTTATCTCTCTACCTCTCTCTCCCTCTCTCTTTCTCTCTATTTTCTTTCTATCTCTACCTCTCTCCCTTTCTCTCTCTCCCTCTCTTTCTTTCCCTCTCTCTTCCTCTCTTTCTTTCTCTCCCACCAACACCTGAGTCAGACACCTAGCGTATACTCTGAGGGTTGCAGCCTTTCCACTTGTGTGTGTGTGTGTGGTTGTGTCTGTGTCCTTTCTACTTCTCATACCTATCCTCTCAGTGCTTCATCTGACTCGTCTGTGAGGTTGCAACTGTAACATCTGCATTTTTGTATTGCTCTGGAGGAAAAGTAAAGGATGGAGAACATACAACACACACACACACACACACACACACACACACACACACACAAAGTAAAGGGCTGTCTATGTGTGTGTGTGACATTTCTGCTGCATTCATTTAATCTATTTCTATCTAGTTACTCTATCTTATACACTGTCTGACTGAAAACCCCACACACTAATTGTATAAATCAACACTGAATTGCTTACACGCACATACACATACACACACACACACAAATGCCTTTACATTTGATTGCCTCTAGATAGCCACGCTACACCTCATATGTATGGCACAGACAGGTAAATTGTTCTGAAATATGCCCCCGTCCCTGACATATGCCCCCATCCCTGACATATGCCCCCATCCCTGACATATGCCCCCGTCCCTGACATATGCCCCCATCCCTGACATATGCCCCCGTCCCTGAAAAATGCCATGATGACCCCATTGGCCCCGTAGGAAATGCACCTTCTGTACATGGTTACAGGCTTATGGTTTTGTGTGTGTGTGTGTGTGTGTGTGTGTGTGTGTGTGTACATAGTTACAGGCTTATGGTTTTGTGTGTGTGTGTGTGTGTGTGTGTACATGGTTACAGGCTTATGATTGTGTGTGTGTGTTTGTGTGCCTATAATCTAATGCCAAGGTTTAAAGAGCCTCTCACTCAATCTCTCTTACTGTGTGTGCGTGTGTGTGTGCGTGTGCGTGTGCGTGTGCGTGTGCGTGCATGTGCGCGCGCAGATCCCATCTGATGCCGAGGTTGAAGGAGTCTCGCTCCCACGAGTCGTTGCTGAGCCCCAGTAGTGCAGTCGAAGCTCTGGACCTCAGCATGGAGGACGAGGTGCTCATCAAACCTGTGCACAGCAGCATCCTGGGACAGGACTACTGCTTTGAGGTACACACACACACACATACACTCAAAGACAGACACACACAGAGAGACACGCATATAGACACACGTACACACACACACATGCACACACACTCACACACACACACAAACACACACGCACATGCACACACACACACATGCACACACACACACACTTAGAGATAGACACACACACAGAGACACGCATATAGACACGCACACACACACACACACACACACACACACAGAGAGACACGCATATAGACACACACGCACGCACACACACACACACACATAGACAGACACATGCACACACATACACACACACAGACAGACACACACACATGCACACACATACACACACACACACACACACAGAGAGACAGACAAACACACATGCATACAGACACACATGCACACACACATTAGCATGGAGAATGAAGTGCTTATCAAACCCATACAGACACACACAGAGGCACACACACATCTGCATGGAGGATGAAGTGCTTATCAAACCCATTCACAGTAGCATCCTGGAATAGGACTACTGCTTCGAACTACACTTTCTCTCTCTCTGTCTCTCTCTATCACACTCTGGGTGAGTTTGACAGCGTATTTTGCAGACAGTGCATGCCCACTGTAGCCAGAGCACTACAAAATGGGCTGAGTCAGGTTAATTAATAAAATATATATAGATACGCCAAAATGTAACACTGGTCGCATGTGATTGGTTTATTCAATTTCACCTCACTGGAGAGGTCGCGCCCTCTCGGACCCACTGACTGACTGAGGGCTGAATGTAACCCCTTGACATAGCTTCCTGCTACCTATATCACCGTCTAAACTCGGGCCCACTGACTGACTGAGGACTGAATGTAACCCCTTGGCACACTGGTGGCTAGTCACATGGGTGGTCACAAATACTGGACCAGTTAGGAACATCTTGAACAGCTGAAACAGTTGAGGAGATGCTGTGGTCTTTTTTCCCCTTTAATCTGACCCCTGGGTTCCCCTTTAATCTGACCCCTGGGTTCCCCTTTAATCTGACCCGTGGGTTCCATGGCTGTTCCAGGTGACCACATCAACAGGAAGCAAATGTTTCTCCTGCCGCTCTGCAGCGGAGAGGGACAAATGGATGGAGAACCTACGGCGAGCCGTGCATCCTAACAAAGTAAGATAATATCTATCTATCTATCTATCTATCTATCTATCTATCTATCTATCTATCTAGCCGTGCATCCTAACAAAGTAAGATAATATCTATCTATCTATCTATCTATCTATCTATCTAGCCGTGCATCCTAACAAAGTAAGCCATTTACTCTTGATTTTCCCTTTGGGGATCAATAAAGTATCTATCTATCTAGCCGTGCATCCTAACAAAGTAAGAGAATATCTATCTATCTATCTATCTATCTATCTATCTAGCCGTGCATCCTAACAAAGTAAGCCATTTACTCTTGATTTTCCCTTTGGGGATCAATAAAGTATCTATCTATCTAGCCGTGCATCCTAACAAAGTAAGCCATTTACTGTATTTTCATAGCAATGGAGTAATGTACAAACTGTCACTTGAACTGTCATGTTTATCATCACATATTTTTTTCCGGTGCTGATGGGATTTTACTAAGTGCTTACACACACACTCACATGTGTACACAGAAGGGCTTAGCTCTCCTTTGACAGATGAGCCAAGATTTAGAAAAAATTAATCTATGGTACAATAGCAATCCATGGTATAATCTGGTACATCCTGTAGGGTACTGTATTAATGGTATATATGTTGATGATGTGGTAATAATGTGTTGATATGTTGATGATGTGGTAATAATGTGTTGATGGTAGATGTTGATGATGTGTGTACTTTCTCACAGGACAACAGTCGTCGTGTGGAGAACCTGCTGAAACTGTGGATTATTGAAGCTAAAGACCTGCCCGCTAAAAAGAAATACTTCTGCGAGCTCTGTCTGGATGACACACTTTACGCGCGGACTACCTGCAAACTCAAAACGGACAATGTCTTCTGGGGGGAGCACTTTGAGTTCAACAACCTTCCTGCCGTCAAGAGCATCACAGTGCACCTCTACAAGGAGACGGACAAGAAGAAAAAGAAGGACAAGAACAACTATGTGGGCCTGGTGAACATCCCCATAGGGGCAGTCACTGGGAGGCAGTTCATGGAGAAGTGGTATACCGTCAGCACCCCGAACCCCAACAAGGGCAAGGCGCCGGGCCCGATGATCCGCATGAAGTCGCGGCACCAGAGCATGTGCATCCTGCCCATGGAACAGTACAAGGAGTTTGCCGAGTACATCACAAACAACTACCTGCTGCTGTGCTCCTTGCTGGAACCGGCCCTCAGCGTCAAGAACAAGGAGGAGATGGCCTGCGCCCTCGTACACATCCTGCAGAGCACAGGCAAGGCCAAGGTGAGAATACATCCTGCAGAGCACAGGCAAGGCCAAGGTGAGAGCACGGGGACCTTTTTCACCTGCAGATGGGAAATGGTGAAATGGTTGGAGGAGGTGGAGTAAATGTTATGCAGCCAGCTCACAAAGGGCTGTGTGAGTCTTGGTGGTTTTGCTCCCTGGGTAATATAGGGCTGTGTGAGTCTTGGTGGTTTTGCCCCCTGGGTAATATAGGGCTGTGTGAGTCTTGGTGGTTTTGCCCCCTGGGTAATATAGGGCTGTGTGAGTCTTGGTGGTTTTGCCCCCTGGCTAATATAGGGCTGTGTGAGTCTTGGTGGTTTTGCCCCCTGGGTAAAAGAGCTGTGTAAGTCTTGGTGGTTCTTGGTAGAAGGAGAAAGGGGGGTGAGCACACAAAAGTCGGTGTGGTGATGGGGCTGTGTCTTGTTCAAGTCTTGTTTGACTTCTGGGTCAAAAATGGTTCTTCTAAAGTACAATGCAGTAGAATACATTTTCATCAATTTTTCAGAAATGGTCACATACTAGATACAGAATGGGTCTGTAGCTCTGCGTTTTATTAACATACTAGATACAAAATGTCCCTTAATGTAATGCTATTAATGTAATGTAATGTTTAATGTAATGTGATGTTATGGTTTATTATACAGCTCTTCACAATGCTAGTAGAACGCTCCATTGACTTGAATGGGATTTCCCAACGTTCTACGGTAAAATAAATTCATGTAATTACCGCTGCAAACATATAATTACCGTTGTCAATGGCAACGGGTTTTGTGCTGCTGATCATATCACTCCGCAAGTATTCCGGTCACTTCTTGCATTGGAACTTCATTCAAAAGTGAAAGCAGACGGTTGATCAGCTGTGTTCTAAAGAATGTTTCATTCAAGTTCAGCGACTGTTGCGAACTATTTGTTTCTCAGCAAAAGCCACGACGAAACGGTAACAAATAAGTGTAAAGACACATAGCCTATCGTGGAGTTTATTTTTTTGTTTTGGCAAGTAGCCGTATAATAAGCGGGATAATGTATAGAACGCCGGTCATTATGGGAAAATAAGTCCCTTCAGGGCGAAACAAGACCCCTCCGCTGGTGCGTCGGGACTTATTTTCCCAATAATGACCGGCGTTCTATACATTATCCCTTACGTAATCATGGTGCTGAACACATTTGAGAAGGGATATAAGAGCCCAGCACATTTTGCCATCTCTTCCCCTCTCCCACTACTCTCATTCTCTCACTCTTTCTCTCTTTCTATTTCTCTTCCCCTCTCTCCTGTTCTACGGTTCATTGCGTAACTGGTGAGTAGCTTACACTGGTGCAGTGGAAATACAGAAAGCCTGTAAGAAAAGTATTTCTGAGTCAGGGTTGTTCAGGGGGAAAAGAGATTATTGGGAGCTCAGATTCCTTTTAAACGGAGCTAATGCCGACTGCTAATCAATAGAACAGTACAATAGCAGTGTGTGTGTCTGTGTGTGTGCGTGCATGCGTATGTGTGTGTGTGTGTGTGTGTGTGTTTTGGCTCTCTGAGCTAAGTGTGTGGGTGTGTTGGAGCACAGATGTAAGAACTATGTATGTGGGTATGCCCAATCCTGTCTGTGTGTGTGTGTGTGTGTGTGTGTGTGTGTGTGTGTGTGTGATTGTTAGCTCAACTCAACCGTGAATGACAGAAGACAAAGGTGGGGTGTGGGCAAGAATGAATGGAGTGTGTGTGTGTGTGTGGGAGGGAGTGTTCCCTATTAATCACCTCCAAATCAGATGCCACCCCTCCTCTCAAAAGAAACTGCTGTTCCATTCAGTGTGTCTCATCCATCATGTGCAGTGTAACTCCACCACTCTAGTCTGTCTGGGTGCTGCCGCTGTTGTCTGCGCCGCTGTTGCTCTGATGTTGCTGAGGTATTGTCTGGCGGTGGGGCGTGGGATGGAGCGCGGTCGGTAATCTGATGTAATCTCCCTCAGCGAGCAAGAAAGCGCTGATCACCTGCCTGTGCTCTGGACACTCTTCTGTGGAAGAGTGATGGATGACCCGGTGTAGAGATCTCATTACCCTCCACACTAGCAGGAGGCTGTGTCTAGCCTAGCGCTACATTACAAAGAGCCTGGCTAGCCTAGCGCTACATTACAAAGAGTCTGGCTAGCCTCGCGCTACATTACTGTACAAAGAGCCCGGCTAGCCTAGCGCTACATTACAGTTGAGCTTGATGAGGTACTAGCCAGGTTCCAGCTAACCGACCTAGCAGTACTGATTATCTTTATGAGCTAACCAGTCCAGTCAGTGAAGAAACTAGCTCTACAAATTACCTGGAAGAGGTAGCCTATTCACTGTTAACAAGCCTAGCTTTACTGGCAAGTTTTCTGATGTAACAGTCACTGCTAGCATTTAGCTGTACCTATCAACTTAATGAGCTAACCAGTCCAGTTAGTGAAGAAACTAGCTTTACAAATAACATGGAAGAGGTAGTCTAATAACTGCTAACAAACCTAGCAGTCCAGTAGAAGAAACTAGCATTACAAATGACATGGAAGAGGTAGTCTAATCACTGCTAACAAACCTAGCAGTCTAGACTGTGAAGAAACTAGCTCTACAAATTATATAGAAGAGGTAGCCTAATCATTGCTAACAAACCTAGCAGTCTAGTCTGTGAAGAAACTAGCTTTACAAATGACATGGAAGAGGAAGTCTAATCACTGCTAACAAACCTACACATTTGCATTAATTTATTTAGCTGACGCTTTCTCCAAAGCGACTTACATATGTCAATTATATTATTATATTATTTACATTACAAGGGCATTGTACGCTACTATTGCCCCTACGCTTTATATTCTTTGCAAGCTTGATGATATACAGTATATATAAAGCAAAGGTGCTAAAGGTTCTAGCTTGATGATATGCAGTATAAACCACTGCTAAAGGTTCTAGCTTGATGATATGCAGTATAAAGCACTGCTAAAGGTTCTAGCTTGATGATATACAGTATATATAAAGCACTGCTAAAGGTTCTAGCTTGAAGATACAGTAAGCAAGGTTCTAGCTTGATGATATACAGTATAAATAACTGCTAAAGGTCCTAGCTGTACAGATCATCTTAATGTGGTAACCAGGTGGTAAAAAAAGCATCACTCTCCTGGCACCTGATGAGGTAGGCTAGTTGCTGCTAACAAGTGTACCTCTACTAAAGAACTTCATTCTGCAGTAAAGTGTCTGTAGACAAGTAGCTGAGTCGTTATGACAGAGCTTAGGGCTGCAGATGACCTGGATAAGGTAGGCCAGTGGATGCTAACACAAGTATCTCGCAGTGTTTCTCAAAGTGTGGTCCGGGGACCACTGGTGGTCCGCAAGCTAGCCCAAGTGGTCTGTGAGCAGGCGTGGTAAAATATAATACAGATTAGTTGTTTGCAATATTGAACCAACTTGTATGTAAATCCAAACATTTTCTAAGGCACTGCCTATGTAAGGCATGCCAGTTTAAATCATATGAATTCTCTGACACAATAAGCAAGGTGCAAAGACAATCAAGGTGGTTCAGTGAGTAAGCCTATTGTGTAATTTACTGTTGAAGTAGGTCTACTTTTTTTTTTTTTTTTAGCTAGGTGGTCCGAGGCTTTTTTTATTGATCAAGTGGTCCTTGGTCTGAAAAAGTTTGAGAAACACTGCTCTATTGACATGCTTGCAGCAGAGTCGTTACGACAGAGCTTAGCTCTGCAGATGAGCTGGATAAGGTAGCCCTGTCCCTGTTCAGAGCTTAGCTCTGCAGATGAGCTGGATAAGGTAGCCCTGTCCCTGTTCAGAGCTTAGCTCTGCAGATGAGCTGGATAAGGTAGCCCTGTCCCTGTTCAGAGCTTAGCTCTGCAGATGAGCTGGATAAGTCAAGTCAAGTCAAGTCAAGTTTATTTATATAGCACATTTCATACACAGAGGTCATTCAATGTGCTTTACATAAACAAAACCAAACGATAATAACAAATAAAAGCATAGAAGGGCAATATAGTCAAAGAATAGTTAAAAGGTAAAGATCATAATAAAAAGAAAACATAAAACACAAGGTAAAATCATTTAAAAATAAAGAATAATTAGTAAGCAAAAACAAAGTAGAATAATTATCGAGGCAGATTCAGAATTTGTAACTCGGCACAGTTAGCAGAAAGCGTCTGAGAACAGTTTGGTCTTAAGTCTAGATTTAAAACTGGCTACAGTTGGGGCCTTTTTAATGTCATCCGAAAGTTGGTTCCACAGCTGAGCCGCATAGCAGCTAAAAGCTGCTTCACCATGTTTAGTTCTAACTGTAGGTTTTACTAGCAGGTTTTTCACCTGGGACCTGAGAGGACGAGAAGGTGTGTACTGCTGAAGCATGTCTGACAAGTATTTAGGTCCTGCTCCATTTACTGATTTATAAACAAGCAATAGTGCTTTAAAGTCAATTCTGTGACTTACTGGAAGCCAGTGCAAGGATTTAAGAATTGGAGTAATGTGGTCAGTTCTTTTAGTTTTTGTTAGAGTCCTAGCTGCTGCATTTTGTATCACCTGAAGCTGTTTAATAGTCTTTTTAGGAAGGCCTGTGAACAGTCCATTGCAGTAATCAACCCTGCTGGAGATAAATGCATGAATGAGTTTTTCTAAGTCATGTTTTGACATCAGCCCTCTGAGTTTGACAATATTTTTGAGGTGGTAAAAAGCTGATTTAGTTATCGCTTTCATGTGGCTGTTGAAATTTAGATCACTGTCAATTAATACACCAAGGTTTTTAACAGTATCCTTTGCCTTCAACCCTTTTGTGTCAAGGAGAGTGGCAACCCTAAGTCTTTCCTCATTTTTACCAAATATAATTACTTCAGTTTTTTCTTTGTTCAGCTGAAGACATTTTTGAGACATCCAGGTGTTGATTTGTTCTATACACTGACACATAGATTCAAGAGGACCATAGTTGTTTGGTGATAGAGCTAAGTAAATTTGTGTGTCATCTGCATAGCTATGATATGAAATCAAATTATTTTGAATGATTTGTCCAAGTGGGAGCATATAGAGGTTGAATAATAGTGGCCCCAAGATCGACCCCTGGGGAACACCACAGGTCAAGGACGTTGGTGTTGAGGTACAGTTTCCGATGGCAACAAAGAAGCTCCTTTCTTGTAGATATGATTTTAGCCAGCTGATCACTATGCCTGTAAATCCAACCCAGTGTTCTAGTCTGTGTAGTAAAATATTGTGATCAACAGTGTCAAATGCTGCACTAAGGTCCAGTAGCACTAGGACTGATGTTTTACCTGAATCTGTGTTGAGGCGTATGT
>NC_055964.1:35873349-35875849 GCF_018492685.1 Alosa sapidissima | reverse complement strand
CAAACTTTCGAGGTGGCATCGACAGCATCGCATTTAGACATGTGGCATCGTTTCTTCCTCATAAGTTGTTTTTAAATATAGGCTATAGCTGTTTAAACATGTTTTGCCTGCTAGGCAGCCGCTTAGTCACATAACACGGATTCCCTGTCAAGTGTAATAGTAAGAAACAACATCCCAGTGGATATTTCACGTCTCATCAAATGCTGACGGCAGTTAGAGCAGTGTTGTAGTCAAGTCACTATGCCTCGAGTCCGAGTCCAGGTTTGAGTCTGCAGTGTTCAAGTCCGAGTCAAGTCCTAGTCATTAAAAGAAAATTAAAGTCCGAGTTGAGTCACTATTAATCCAAGTCGAGTCCTTATTGATCAAGTCGAGTCCGAGACCTGCACTAAAGTAAGCATAGCCTACATGTTTTTAAACTTAAAAGAGTGACGTATTTTGCCTCAAAAATAAAGCCAAGACACGTCCGTGAATTTAAGGATTTTAATTGCATGCATGCTGTGAAATTATATGCAGGTCTCTTTTTCAGAGGAAACCCATGCTAAAATAAAACTCTGCAGTCACAAATTTGATCGTGTTGGTATGAATAGTCTGAAAATATTCTGGTAACTCTCGATTGGGAAACATTTGCAACACTTGCATCATGACTAACTTTGAAATCATTGGTCCAGAATGAAACACTCTTTTGGACACAGAATGAATAATTTAATTTTTCCCGTTATCCGAGCTAGCTAGCTAGCTAGCTAACGTTAGCAGGGTAAACGGAAAAAGTGAATGGGAATGGCTAGTTATGTTCGCTAGCTAGCTAGCAGCTAAGGACTTTGGTTAAACTTATATAGTGTTGCAAACTAACCTGAAATAACATACGTTCAGCAACTTTGTGGTAGTCTACTAGTTCTAGCAAAAAATATGTTAGATATTGTGAGTCTAGACCCTCAGAGAACAGGTGGCTGTGCACCAGAGCTTTGAGGAGAGTGACAGATCACGAACAAAGCTATTTTTGTCTTTATTTGTTTTGTTGGAAAATACCATTTCAATGTCGGAATGTTAGGGAGACGTGGCTTGTAGAAAATGGGTTCAAAACTTACATGGCTGAATGTAGGGCTAAGGGATTGGTCATATTCTGAGAAAATGTTCATTTCTCCCATAGGAATACATAGACACTGGACCTCCCGCTAGACTCCTAAATGGGCCTAACAGTTGCGAACCCCACGTCACAACGTGCCAGAATTTACCCTCTTATGAATAGTCTCGCTTTATCAACCGTCTCTGGCACTCCTGCTGTAAGGGCTGTTACCCTGTGACCCCTCACCTTTGACCCTTGTGTGACCGCTCTCCTGCTGTAAGGGCTGTTACCCTGTGACCCCTCACCTTTGACCCTTGTGTGACCCGTGCAGGTGAGTTCATCAAGGCGCTGTACGAGTCGGATGAGAACTGTGAGGTGGACGCCTCCAAGTGCTCCAGCTCCGACCTGCCTGAGCACCAGAGCAATCTGAAGATGTGCTGCGAGCTCGCCTTCTGCAAGATCATCAACTCCTACTGGTACGCTCACACACACACACACACACACACACACACCTGAAGATGTGCTGCGAGCTCGCCTTCTGCAAGATCATCAACTCCTACTGGTACGCTCACACACACACACACACACACACACACACACACACACACCTGAAGATGTGCTGCGAGCTCGCCTTCTGCAAGATCATCAACTCCTACTGGTACGCTCACACACACACACACACACACACACACACACACCTGAAGATGTGCTGCGAGCTCGCCTTCTGCAAGATCATCAACTCCTACTGGTACGCACACACACACACACACACACACACACACACACACACCTGAAGATGTGCTGCGAGCTCGCCTTCTGCAAGATCATCAACTCCTACTGGTACGCACACACACACACACACACATACACACACACACACACCTGAAGATGTGCTGCGATTTCGCTCCGATACTGCTCACACCACGAGTCTGAGGCCCAAACCCACCCAGAATTCATGTCTTCCTAATAAAACCAAGACCGTTAAATTTTCCGTTAAAGATATTGGCCATAGTAAGTTCGTTGATGGGGATGGAGTCGCTAAATATTTTAGAAAGGAAACTGAAAGTCATAGGGCCTACAAGCGTACTATTCCTACAAAACAACTAGATACTAGCAATGTAGGGCAAAACCAACCATGTGGTGACACTGTTCCAGGGAGTAAAGATTCATTTTGGAATTTAAGAAGACACATTTCGCAGGAAACATGAGAGTGCTACAGAGAGCAAAGAAAAACGTGAGCAATTTGTATATGCTTCATATCAAGCTGAAGTAAAACTTGGATGCTCAGCCTGTATTCTTTAGGCAATTAATCCCACTGATCCCTTTAGTTTTAGGCTTGTGTATTGACGTTGCCAAGCTTGTTCGTTGTTGTACTATCGGTGTTGTACTATCGGTGTTGCATTATCGGTGTTGCATTATCTTTTTAAATAAATGTTC
>NC_055964.1:35773349-35855849 GCF_018492685.1 Alosa sapidissima | reverse complement strand
AATATTTGAGCCTGAAGCATAGATGGTGGCCCAGTAATATCAACATGCAATGAGTCAATGAGCAACAGTAATCAATGGGATTTTACAAAATGCCAAATAAAACACAACAGAAACTGTATTCCGCTATGCTACTTGTTTTGAAACATCAACGAACACCACTAACCACTCGGTGAGTTGCAGTTTTGAAAACAAACGTTAAGTGTTGTTTTAAGGACATGTTTGTGCATGCCTGTAGGCAGCCACTCTGAAGTAGTCAAAGGCGATTCAAAACGAGTCAGAAAAGTCGAGACAGGACCCATCGTCAAAATTTCGGTGTCCACCACTCTAGTTCATCCAAAACATACCAGAAAAGGGACTCAAGGTGCTAAATACTGGAATTATCCTTTAACTAGCATTACTCTGCAGCTGATGGGCTCCAAAGCCACTTCCTAATCACAAGGAGACATCACATGTGGATAATAATAATAATGATGATGATGATGATGATGATGATAATCACAACCCCAGGAGAGATCACATGTGGATAATGATAATAATAATGATGATGATGATGATAATCACAACCCCAGGAGAGATCGCGTGCATAATAATAATAATAATAATAATAATAATGATGATGATGATGATGATGATGATGATGATGATGATGATAATAATGACAGCTCTCTTTTGGGTCAAACCAGCTGCAGGTTTTAGGAGAGTCTCCGCTCTCTCTTTCTCTATTTTGTTATCGAGAAACCAAAAATAAAAACATGTGAGTCTGTCAGTTTTCTGTTGGTTTGTTAAGATGTACCAGTGAATATATACTTAAAGGAGAATTCCGGTGTGATATTGACCTAAAGTGTATCGAAACATGATACCGAGTGTGAATGTATTTCTCATAGCCCATCTCGTCTTGTCCCCTGCACTCCAAAATCTGGCGCTAGTTAGCCGATGCTACCAACATCTTTTTCAATAGTGGTGCTTCGTCATCGGGCTAGCCATGCAAATAAATCACTGTTTTACACCCATTTACGAGGCTCAATGTATCTCCACACTTCATTGGTAGACTTCCGAGGGCCCTGACATTTAAAACGAGACATTGAGAACTTTGAAAAAGCACTGGTAGTTTACTTACAAGACGATTTATACAGACAGTATCTTCACGAAGTTTAGCGTTTGCAGCCATCTTGAATTTAGTCACGATAAGTCGAGCAACGAGTAAGAATGAACAGCTATGATAAGGGATCAGATTCCAAAAATAATTCAGTGGAAATGCATGGATTCCAGTTGCTGCTACTCTTTCTCTCTCTCTCTCACTCTCTGTCTCTCTCTCTTTCTCTGTCTTGCTCTCTCTCTCTCACTCTCTGTCTCTCTCTCTCTCTCTCTCTCTGCAGGAGAAGAGGATAGCGTCTCTGGACGCGGCTAATGCGCGGCTCATGAGTGCCCTGACGCAGCTGAAGGAGCGCTACAGCATGCAGACCCGCAACGGCATCAGCCCCACCAACCCCAGCAAGCTGCAGATCACCGAGAACGGGGAGTTCAGAAACAGCTCCAACTGTTAACCTACACACACACCATCACACACACACACACACACACACACACACACACACACACACATATATATACATACACATACTCAATGGTATCAGTCCCACCAAACTACAGATCACAGAGAACGGAGAGTTCAGAAACAGCTCGAACTGTTAGTGTGCACACTGTTCCACACACACGCACACACACACATGCACACACACACACACACACGCACACACACACGCACACACACACGCACACACACACACACACACACACACACACGCACACACACACACATGGAATATCATCACCATCGGACAGAACCAAGGATGAGCACACACACACACACACACACACACATCCCAGCAGAGCCAGGACTTCATCCCCTAAAACACCCAGATCACACCCCCCCACAACGCCAGATCTGCTCCCCCACAACGTCAGGCCTGCACCCCAGAGACTCCAGACCTGCACCCCAACAACACCAGACCTGCACCCCAGAGACTCCAGACCTGCACCCCAACAACACCAGACCTGCACCCCAGAGACTCCAGGCCTGCACCCCAACAACACCAGACCTGCACCCCAACAACACCAGACCTGCACCCCAGAGACTCCAGACCTGCACCCCAGAGACTCCAGGCCTGCACCCCAACAACACCAGGCCTGCACCCCAGAGACTCCAGGCCTGCACCCCAACAACACCAGGCCTGCACCCCAACAACACCAGGCCTGCACCCCAGAGACTCCAGGCCTGCACCCCAACAACACCAGGCCTGCACCCCAACAACACCAGGCCTGCACCCCAGAGACTCGTGCTCCTCTGCTCCCCAAATCTCTCCATCTCTCTCCCCACTGGGGCTGGAACGTTAACGGGACGTTCTCTAGCAAACGCTGGAACGTTAACGGGACGTTCTCTAGCAAACGCTGGAACGTTAACGGGACGTTCTCTAGCAAACGCTGGAACGTTAACGGGACGTTCTCTAGCAAACGCCTCCAAGCGTCTCCGGTGGGACTTGCCCGGTCTTCCCCCCACGTCCAGCCCTCTCCTCCATGTCTAGAGCGCAGTGTGCACCACCCTCTCCTCCATGTCTAGAGCGCAGTGTGCACCACCCTCTCCTCCATGTCTAGAGCGCAGTGTGCACCACCCTCTCCTCCATGTCTAGAGCGCAGAGTGCACCACCCTCTCCTCCATGTTTAGAGAGCAGTGTGCTTGCTTGTTTGTTTGTTTGTTTGCTTGCTTGTTTGTTTGTTTACTCAAGCATCCTGTGCACTAACTTGTTCTCTCATCTTTTCAAAGTCCTTCCAGCTTTTGACCTTTTGGTTTGCAGCATGTTGCGTATAAAATGTATTGTTCTGAAAAACAGCTCATGTTGCACTCGTTTTAATTGCACTTCATATATAACATCGGCGGTTTTGTTTTGGTGCCTCCCTCCGCGTAGTTGACCCCCACATCTGGCCTGGATCTGGCCCAGGTGCCGCGTCCTGTCTGTCCGAGTGTCGCTCTTGTGTGGTGGCTTTGTTGCGCGTGAGTAGAGTTGCGCGTGAGTAGTATGATGCATTAGGTCTTACCACACGCGCACGCGCGGGCCTCACTGCATTCAGCTCACCAGGGCTTTAACAGCACAAGACGTTTGCTTCATTAAGTAACAGTAACAAGAGAAACGTTCCCAATGTTATTTGTTGTTATTTTCTTGTGCATAAATATCAGTGTATTTAGGGGGCCCAAGCCCACGTTGAGATGTACATAGAATACTACACATATTTTGCTTTTGGGTTTGTTGATTTTTTTTTTTATTATTATAATTACTATTCAAACTTTTAAAAGAAAACAATATTTTGTACAGTGAGTGTAACCTGTGTTGAATTCTGTTGTGTTCTTGTTAGCGGAGAGCCCACCGGACAGTAGCGAACTCTGACACAGAGGTCCAGTCAGAACCAGGACTCGGACGGCGTCAGAGAGTCTCTCTCTGTCCAGGCAATAAGCTCCAGAGGGCTGTTCCAATTACATGGTTTAATGACAACGCTGGTTAAGATAACTCAATAATTACATAAGTGGTAAACCTCCTAATATAAGAGGCCTACAGCTTTGTTTTTGTTAGGAGAGTGATGCCGTGGGCTTCTATTAGGAGGTTTACCACTAGCTGAGAGTAAAGGTTTGTCTGTAAGCCGTGTTCTTGGATCCTCCTGGTGTGATCTCTGGCGTGGGTTCTTTAGATGCGTCCAGGTCTGCGCTACTCTGCGGCTTCCCCACTTCCGCCCCTGTACTCGTTCCCCATTGGAGGCTGTAGTTACGGCGCTGTGCTGTAGCGCCACCATGAGGCGTGGAGGGCAGAGCATCTCCATTTGAAACGTCATTCACACATACAGTATCTGCAGTCACATTGTTGAGTTTAGACCGTGTGTGTGTGTGTGAGAGTGTGTGTTGAGTTTAGACCGTGTGAATGTGAGAGAGAGAGAGTGTGTGAACGGAGAGTTCAGAAACAGCTCTAACTGTTAGTGTGCGCACTGTTACACACACACGCACACACACACACACACACACACACACACACACACAGCACCAGAGAGAGAGAGAGAGAGAGAGTGTGTGTTGAGTTTAGATCGTGTGTGTGTGTGTGTGTGTGAGAGAGAGAGAGAGAGAGAGAGAGAGTGAGCGAGATTGTTTGCCCATAGTTAATAATTGTCATTATTCAATTGTCTATTTTAAGCATCTTTTCTTGCTTTTTTTTACAATGCATTTTTCCAACTTGGCATTTGTACAGAATTATTTATACTTTGCTTTTAAATTGTGGAAATTGGTTACAGTTATTTATTTAATGTTCTGTTTCTGTTCTGTCCCAGTGTAAAAACAAATGTGTTATCTAAAAAGGTGTTGGCTGTACGAGGACATAAGACTGATGCCCCGCCACAGCAGCAAGCTTGCTTAAACTTGCTTACTTAAAGGGTCTTACACAAACACATTAGATCAGCTGTGTTGTGCCCCTGACCACTAACTGGTGTGGTTCAGTGGGTTCTGTTACCATTTGTTATGTTTTACAAACTTCAGGGGATTTTCTCCATGAGGATGTTTTTATTTGTTTGTACATAAATCCTAACTCTGCCATATGAATCTCTTTGAAAGGCAATAGTACCGCATATGCATCCCACTTCACCGGTCGGAGCTGAGCGTGTCACGTGTCACTTCCTGCATCCCACTTCACTAGTCGAAGCTGAGCGTGTCAGCGTGTCACTTCCTGCATCCCACTTCACTAGTCGGAGCTAAGCGTGTCACGTGTCACCTCCCACGGCTCCCGCTCCGCAACCCTCCGTTCTGTGACATGCATGGATGTGGAAGACCGTAAATGCTTCTAACATTGTGTACCATCCCATACGAAGCCTTTTTGTATGTGTGTCTCCAAAGTAACATTTGCAGGATTGCTTTCTGTAAATACATCAGAACTTCAAAAACAAAAACAGTCTAAACACTATATGAAGAGTTGTTTGTGTTTAAGAAAAAAAAATGTGTCTGTGCAATTCATGTACAATTGCAGCTAGAACTATTAAAGTTTTATTTAGCTATTTTAAGATTCTACTGCTTTGCTAGTTTCTTTTGCTTCCCAGCGTGCTGTGTGTGTGTGTGTGTGTGAGCGCGCGTGTGTGTGGGTGGGTGGGTGTGTGTGTGTGTGTGTGTGACAGCTGTGCTTGTCTGGTCTTGTCACATGGTTGTAGGCTAAGTGGCAGATAACCCAGTTTGCAGACTCTGTTAGGATTGATCAAGCCCGCCTGCCTGAACTCAAATCACATTACTCAGTTTACAGGCCTGTATTTCATTGCATGGGTTTCACCTGACGTGTAAACATTAGTCTGGCTGGCCATCAGACGACGGTGGTCCTCTACACACACACACACATGACAGAGTTGGTCATCTACACACACACACAAATTACAGAGTTGGTCATCTACACACAGACATGACAGAGTTGGTCATCTACACACACACACACATGACAGTTGGTCATCTACACACACACACACACATGACAGAATTGGTCATCTACACACACACACACACACATGACAGAGTTAGTCATCTACACACACACACACATGACAGAGTTGGTCATCTACACACACACACAAATTACAGAGTTGGTCATCTACACACAGACATGACAGAGTTGGTCATCTACACACACACACACATGACAGTTGGTCATCTACACACACACACACACATGACAGAATTGGTCATCTACACACACACACACACACATGACAGAGTTAGTCATCTACACACACACACACGACAGAGTTGGTCATCTACACACACACACACACATGACAGAATTGGTCATCTACACACACACACACACACACATGACAGAGTTAGTCATCTACACACACACACACATGACAGAGTTGGTCATCTACACACACAGTTGGTCATCGACAGACGCAGTAGAGCTGTGACCACAAGCATGTGACTCTTGGGTGGTGATGTCATAGCCAGATCTTGGCCAAAGGGGCCGCATAGCTGTGGTAGCTCAGATGACAGCCATGCGTGTGTGTGTGTGTGTGTGTGTGTGTGTGTGTGTGTTACAGCCATGCGTGGTGTGTGTGTGTGTGTGTGTGTGTGTGTTACAGCCATGCGTGTGTGTGTGTGTGTGTGTGTGTGTGTGTGTGTTACAGCCATGCGTGTGTGTGTGTGTGTGTGTGTGTGTGTTACAGCCATGCGTGGTGTGTGTGTGTGTGTGTGTGTGTTACAGCCATGCGTGGTGTGTGTGTGTGTGTGTTACAGCCATGCGTGGTGTGTGTGTGTGTGTGTGTGTGTTACAGCCATGCGTGGTGTGTGTGTGTGTGTGTGTGTGTTACAGCCATGCGTGGTGTGTGTGTGTGTGTGTGTGTGTGTTACAGCCATGCGTGGTGTGTGTGTGTGTGTGTGTGTTACAGCCATGCGTGGTGTGTGTGTGTGTGTGTGTGTGTTACAGCCATGCGTGGTGTGTGTGTGTGTGTGTGTGTGTGTTACAGCCATGCGTGGTGTGTGTGTGTGTGTGTGTGTGTGTGTGTGTGTGTTACAGCCATGCGTGTGTGTGTGTGTGTGTGTGTGTGTGTGTGTTACAGCCATGCGTGGTGTGTGTGTGTGTGTGTGTGTGTTACAGCCATGCGTGGTGTGTGTGTGTGTTACAGCCATGCATGGTGTGTGTGTGTGTGTGTGTGTGTGTTACAGCCATGCGTGGTGTGTGTGTGTGTTACAGCCATGCATGGTGTGTGTGTGTGTTACAGCCATGCGTGGTGTGTGTGTGTGTGTGTTACAGCCATGCGTGGTGTGTGTGTGTGTGTGTTACAGCCATGCGTGGTGTGTGTGTGTGTTACAGCCATGCATGGTGTGTGTGTGTGTTACAGCCATGCGTGGTGTGTGTGTGTGTGTGTTACAGCCATACGTGGTGTGTGTGTGTTACAGCCATGCGTGGTGTGTTTGTGTGTGTTACAGCCATGCGTGGTGTGTGTGTGTGTGTTACAGCCATGCATGGTGTGTTTGTGTGTGTTACAGCCATGCGTGGTGTGTGTGTGTGTGTTACAGCCATGCATGGTGTGTTTGTGTGTGTTACAGCCATGCGTGGTGTGTGTGTGTGTTACAGCCATGCATGGTGTGTGTGTGTGTCCATGGGCGTAGATTAAGGGTGGGTCCTAATCAACATTTTAAGATGACAAAATTGTCCCTACAAATATTTTAGCGAACTCATTGCTGCTGATCATTCCGACAGCCAGCACGACAGTACAAGAAACGTCATTTGATTGAATTAAAAACCGCGGGGGAGGGGGAAAGGTTATCTGACACGCACGCTATACGCACGGAGAGTGTCAAAGCACAGGCTACTTTGCACTGGCAGCCAAGCAAGCGGGTGTGTCAACAACAACGGTAAGTTACTGCCAACACATACCCCATAAAAGGCCAGAGCCCTTTGCCCTTCATATGTACATGTTTGCCCCTTTTTGTTTTTCATTATGCAAGTAGGCAAAAACTAGCCATACAAACTGGCAACTGGTGACCAGGCTTTCATTTTACTGTGTAAAATAGCATTAGCTGTTAGGATATTACCCAGGATGCACGGATAGTCGCATATCACAGAATATAACTCACCATTACTGACTGTTTATGGGGCTACCAATCTGGCAGTCGCAATAAACAATGGATCCAAGACATTTTCCTGTTCCTATTCTGTTTATGTAGGCTAATGTATTTGTGAATGTAGCCTGCGCAATGCAAAGAAATAAAACATAAACTATGGTGCATTTCCATACTCATAGAAGTGAACATTGCGAGACACCAGATATCTCTTGATCTCATCCCAGAAACATTTTCTTTGACTTGTTAGTTTTTTGAACATTTATTTTATTTATTTATTTTATGACATAGCAAACATGATGACATAGCAAACATGATGTTGAATCCACATATCCTTGCAAAACTATTTTTCACTAGCCTAAAACCGTGAGACTGAAAGCTAATTGCGTTCACGTTAAAGTGCCTACATACCACAAATGATGATATTAAAGACAAGTGTAGCCTAATAATTTAAATATCAATGTGATGTATTCAAATTACTAAATATGTTTAGCTATTAATAATTATGCAGATCATAAAATACTATAAATAATTAACAATATAAAGTTGAATTAGAAATAGAAACCTATGACAACCATCTGGCAAAATAACAAATAAGCATTAATAATCATTCATGTGAATAACAAATAAGCATTAATAAACATTCATGTGAATGAAGCTCTGGCAAAATACTTAAAAGTTTAGGACGTCTTGTTCTGTTTCGCCACACCATGAGGTAGGCTGCTCTATTCTCCAAGATACTTCACAAATATTTACATTTTCCCCCAGTGTCCTGTAAAATAGCGGATGGCCTCCATAGGTTACTCGACAGATTGATTGATTGATTGATTGGTTGGTTGGTTCATTGATTGATGGATGCTGTAAATCTGTAAATATGGTGTTTGTGTTGAGTGTGGGTGAGGGGGCAAATAGTGGCTGTACATATGGTGTTTGTGTGGGTGAGGGGGCAAATAGTGGCTGTACATATGGTGTTTGTGTGGGTGAGGGGGCAAATAGTGGCTGTACATATGGTGTTTGTGTGGGTGAGGGGGCAAATAGTGGCTGTACATATGGTGTTTGTGTTGCGTGTGGGTGAGGGGGGGATGCCAAGTGAGGCTGCTGCTCACGCATGTGAAGTTGTTTTGAACTCTGCTGCTGCTCACGCATGTGAAGTTGTCTAAAGGACAAGCTATAGTGGCAGGACATGCTGTTGACATGCGTATGGGCATAAAGAGCACAAAGGCCAAGTGAGCTGGATGGGGTGAGGGGGGATGCCAAGTGAGCTGAATGGGGTGAGGGGGGAGGCCAAGTGAGCTGGATGAGTGGAGGGTGTCAAATGGAAAGAGGCGTCGCTGGATCTCTCTCCTTTCATTGGTGGACGGTTAGGCTCGGACCCCCTACAGCCCAATCAGGAGGTGCCGTAGTCCAGGCCCTCGTGCTCCTCGTTGACCGGCAGCAGCTCCTCGCGGATGGACGGCAGGTAGATGAACTTCTGGTAGCCGTGGTGCGATGCCTGCGGGAACTCTCTGAGCTCCACCGTCCTCCGCCGCCGCGACCTCAGCGTCATGTTGCACACATCGTCCAGGGGCGTGCACATCACGCACCCCATGGTTGCCAGGTAGGGCCGATATTCCCCACACTCCTGCAGTGACGGCGCAGCGCAGCGGGTTGAATCCTGTGCCCACGCCGGACCAGGCTGGAGTCGGGAGGTGGGACTGGACCTCACGAGCGAATCACAGGTCCGTCAGCAGCCCCAGAGGATATCTGGACATGTGTGACGTGGATCACCTGCAAAGAGGGCATCCATTATGAGAGTCTCCCCACTCTGGCAGTGAGACTAGCAATTAGGCCTCATCATCACACACTAATGATAAATAAAAAGCCGCCATTTTCTAAAAAAGATGTTTTGACCTTCAGGCACTAGCTTTGAAGGTCGTAATATCAAGAACTTTAACAGTGCCATTGTTTTGACTCAATACAGTGTACAGGCAAGATTATTGTAGCCTACACTTACACACTTGCTCATTTAGCAGACACTTTTAGCCAAAGCAACTTGCATGTCCACTAAACAGCAAGGGCCATTCTCCCCAGAGCAACTCGGGGTTAAGTGCCTGCCTTGCTCAAGGGCACAACATTGAGCCCACACCTTTTCAGCTCCTTAGCCGCTACGCCAGTGTTTTTCAACCACTGTGCCGGGGCACACTAGTGTGCCGTGAGAGATCATCAGGTGTGCCGCAGAAAATTACCCAAATGTCACTCACTGGCCCAGAAAAGCAACTGTTGCATCACAGAATTTATAACCACATGCTCTCATTGATTGTATGATTGCACTATTTGTGGTATGCAGGCATTGTACAACGGGGGCCCCATATCCAGTATTCACAGAATCATCACATATCCAGTTCATGACAACAATTAAATTAGATATAGTCACCTACAAATGAAACAGAGGGCGCTTGTTTTATTGAGCAGGTCTTGCATAGAAGCCATAATAAGGCCATATCTGTGTATTATTTGAAATTTTAGGCTATGGTATGTTTATTTTTTTCTTCACACAGGATGTTAGTGTTCCGTGGGACATTTTAAGTTCAAAAGTGTGCCGTGGCACAAAAAAGGTTGAAAAACACTGCGATACGCTACCACTAGCCATGCATGCACATGCAATATTATGAGATGTTAGCCGCTACGCTACCACTAGCCATGCATGCACATGCAATATTATGAGATGTTAGCCGCTACGCTACCACTAGCCTACACATGCCAATACATTATGAGATGTTGACCACCACCCCTACCACTAGCCTACACATGCACTTGCAATATTATGAGATGTCTCGGAGTTGTAGTTAAATGTCACCCACCAAAGAGACATAATGCAGCATTATGTAATGTAAAAACTATACTAAAAGTATAATTCTAATAATTCAATATATATTTTGTCTGTTTTCCTAAACGAGTCCTTTGTGCCCTTTATGCCCATAGGCATGTCAACAGCATGTCCTGCCACTATAGCTTGTCCTTTAGACAACTTCACATGACTGAGCAGCAGCAGAGTTCAAAACAACTTCACATGCGTGAGCAGCAGCAGAGTTCAAAACAACTTCACAAGTTGATCTCTTCACTGCTAAAGTCATGGTACATGTACTCATTTCTACTTCAGATAAATGAGAAACTATCCTACCTTACGCGTGTGCTTCCTCCTCAGGAATGGCTCTTTTGACTGCGTGCATGTGTGTGCATGTGTGTTTGGGGGAAAGCCAGAGCTGAATGTGTGTCTTGTGGTCCTGTACTCCGCGTCCTCCTCAATTATCTCTTCCCAATTAGGAATCATCCTCGTGATTCCCAGAGTTATCCGTACAGCCCAATAATACTCAATAAGCACTCGATCCTCTTGTATTCCTGGAAGAGGCCAGCAGTTAGCATCATAACACACACAGTTTGCATGTCCAAGCCAAACGGTGGACTCTGACGCAGCCTTGCCCCAAACCTGCCATGTGTCCACAGCAGCTAATCACATTACAAGACACTTCCCAGACAGTCGGTGATCCGTTACAGCACAGCACAGCTCAGCTCTGAAGAGTTTACCAATCAATACATCAGTTACAGCACAGCTCAGCTCTGACGTGTTTACCAATCAATACATCAGTTACAGCACAGCACTGCTCAGCTCTGAAGTGTTTACCAATCAATACATCAGTTACAGCACAGCACAGCTCTGAAGTGTTTAACAATCAATCAATGATCAAAAATCAGTGTGCAGATAGACTTTACGAAACTGTTCCGACAAGCTGCAACAGGGGCTATTTCATTAGATTTTCTTTAGCAAAGATGTGTCGGTTAAACTGTCGTGGCATTCCAAATATCTGCTGCCCGTGACTTTTGCCACTTAGTGCTGTTCAAGAGACATCTGAGGTCTCAATACTGTGCACTCTCTTTAACACCACAGCTATTTTGGAGGGTGTCCGTGTGAATTAACGGCAACAGGCGTCTGCACTGTCCTCTGGCTAGGACTAACAGGAGGAAGGCTACCTTTTTTGCCTTTTGAACTTGAATATGCTCCCAGCCCCCTCCTCCTCACTCTCCTGGGACTACCCCCCCTACACCCCCATCTGTCCTGTTCTTTCTTTTGTCCTGTCTTAGATGTTGTGTTATGTCTTAGATGTTGTGTTATTGCAAGTCATTGCAAGCGCCTCTTGATTGATTAATCACCCACTATGTGGATACTGTTTTTTTAGACTTGATTTAGATTAAGTGTTATTTAGTATAATTTTTATTATGTAGTATATTCTTTATCTTCTACTGTCCTTATTGCTTAGTTGTGTGTGTTTTTTTTTTATATTATATACTTTTAATTACTTTTTCTGCTGTTAGTGAATGTGTGTGTGTTGTCTGTATGCTACTGAGACCTTGAATTTCCCCTGGAGATCAATAAAGTATCTATCTATCTATCTATGTCTTATATGTCACTGTGCCTGCATGCTTATATGTGGTGTGATGTCTTATATGTGGTGTTATGTCTTACCTAGCTTTCATGGGCTTCGGAAAAAACTTTTTCCGAGGCAAAACATCATCATATAGATATATAGACTTATTCTTGCACTGTTGCACTGTTGGACTTACTCATTTGCATTATCACCATAACCACTATCACCATTGCACTATCACCATGACACTCACTCACACAGAGCACCTTACCTTACCTTATTATGCACAGAGAATCACAGGCTCAGTCCCAGCCTCAGTCATTTAGATTTAGATTAAGTGTTAGTTAGTATAATTTGTATTTTAGTATATTCTTTATCTTCTACTGTCCTTATTGCTTAGTTGTGTTTTTATATTATATACTTTAATAACTTTTTCTGCTGTTAGTGAATGTGTGTGTGTTGTCTGTATGCTATTGAGACCTTGAAGTTCCCCTGGGGATCAATAAAGTATCTATCTATCTATCTATCTATCTATCTATCATTCCGCCTCATTCACGTCACGTAATGTGTGAGTGAGAGGTCAGAAACTGGGGCTAGATTTTGCTAACAGAGTTGCCCATTTGGGGGCTCGTCATCACTTTTGCCGTCACGTTGTAGTTTGTTTGTAGTCCATGTGGCCTTTCATGTCCAACAGTTTTAATGTGAACTTGGGAATTTGCCGTTTTTGTCACTTGAAAGCTGCATATCTTTCTTTCACAAGCGTCTTACACTATATTTTAAGCAAATACAGTTGTTAGGATTAGTGAGTGTATGTTTTAACCTTTGTTGTGGCATCCGTGTTTGTCACACATTCCGACGGCAAAGCACATGAACACTTGCTGTGGGAAAAACAAAGCAGCCACAGGGTGGTCCTTGTCATTCCGAAGTGCCTTGAATGCACCATTATATGTCACTGTGATGTCTTATATGTGGTGTGATGTCCAGTGTTGGGCAAGTTACTTCAAAATCGAAATGTATTATGCATTACTTATTACTGTCATTTCAAAGTAATTTGTTACATTATAATATTATTGTCTCTGAATTGTAAGGCATTACACTACTATTGCATTACTTTTAAGTTACTTTCACCAAAATATCTGAAAATATGGATTTGCCATTCTAAATGCAGTTTATTACGCTAAATCATAGTCAGAATTTTGTTAAAAACCGACAAAAGGTCAAAGTCTGGTAAATTGTGATATAAATACTGTAACTCTAAGGCCTAGGCCTGCTCATTAAAATCAATAGAGAGCCTACTATATTGTAAATCAAAGCTTAAAGAAATTGTATGTAAGATTGTGGCCAAAACTGGTACTGCAATCACTTTCAAACTACTGTAGAGCGATGTATCCCCTTCCCCTCCCCTCTGACTGGCAGAGCTGGCAACACGGATGCCGAAACACTGACTTTGTGATTAGTAGATAGGTGGAGGGTGGCGCATCAGGCCAAAACACAACATGACATCATCAACATCAGTTGAGGGCTGCAACTCCACTTTTTAAATGACAATATCCTGGCCAGACTACTGTTGTCAGTGATATAAGTATTTGAAATAACATGATTTCTTAATGTCTAGTGACATACCAGGGCCATTTATGATTAATTGAAATACATTTCTTACATACGGTTCCTTTAATAAAGACATGTCAAGATGGTGGCCTGCTGACCATTTTGGTGCCCTAAGTGAGTGGTTTTGAGTGAGTGACATTTAAATGATAACTCAAACACCTAAAGTAAAAAAAAAATGCCTGTTATTTACAGACCACTACAGTGTGTTTTTAAACATTCATGCCGTTTTCTTATAAATGGTGCACTGTCACTTTAAGAGCATTGATCTTTACGTTCTCATAATGCCTTTTTGCCAGCTCTTGTTTACAAGCCTTGTTTGTTGAGTTACATTGATAGCACAATATTAACAATAATATGCACAATGTTAAGTTGTTTTAAGCAGCCTTCATTGCTTTGGAAAGTATGCAATAACATGTTGCTTCACATTTCGTTTTGCAAATAAAAGTGAATTATGAGCCTGGTATCCACCTAGCTATCTGAATGGATTATTTTTTTGTCAACTCGGCATATCATGTGCTTCATGTAAATGCTTGGAAAACGAATTATTGAAGACCCACCAATTCCATTCTAGCACTACGTGGTGGAGATTGAGAGAACCCAAAAAGTATCAAACTTGCATGTACCATGGTGTTAGTGCATTCTGACATTGTAAACGTTATTGATGAAGAGTGAAATGCAGTTTGCAGTAAAGCTACTATTCATTTACATGTGGGTGCCCCCTCTGTCACGCGTTACTGAAGTTTGTACCGAGTAAAATATTACCCTTTTTTTTTTGTAATGCCTTACATTACCGCGTTACCGCAAACAGCAATATATTACAGTAATTACATTACTTTTGTAACGCATTACTCCCAACACTGGTGATGTCTTATATGTCACGGTGATGTCTTATATATTGTGTTATGTCTTATAATATGCCTGCATGCAGAAATTGCCCCTCGGGGATAAATAACGGTTTTTGAAATTAATTGAATTGACATTTGTCACAAAATGACTAAATGTATTGACATTTAATTTCCTAAATGTTACTCTTTATTTGTGCAGTTTTTGACAGTGTTTTTACATAACGAATGTAACCATACTTACAAAAATCAAATCTTCACATAGAGCTTCCAGTGATCTGTTAAGTGACCCTCTTTGTGTCATTTCAGATTTCAGCGTCTTTCTTGATTTGAGAATCATGTGTGTCTAGCAGTCTGGCTTTGGTACTATGATTGTGTAACATGACTACTGTAGAGTAAAATTCATACGGGGTATTCTAAGGCCAAACTGGCTCAGTGATGATCAGACTTCTGAGATTACTAACCCTGAGATCATTGCTGTTTTGTGAGCACTGATGGGTGAATTGTAATAGCAACATTCTTATCACTTGCAATGCTCAAATACAGTAAGTACCTGTAATCTGTAACCTGTGGGCTCTCTACAGGTTTCATCCCAGAGTGCTGACCAGTGATACTACTGCAGTGGACGCAAGAGTTTGCCATCACAAACTCAACATTCATGAGTGAGTACAGGTATGCACAAGACCAGTAGTAGAAGATAACAAAACATCAACAATTAACTAAAAGTCCTCCTTTTACAAAATACTTGTCTTTTTGACTGACACGTGAACAGTGCTTGCGGACGGTGGGCCCTAAAGTTGTTGAGAACACTTTGATAACGTCTACGATTTGACTCGAGAGACAGCAAAGCTCACAGTTGCTGCTGTGCAGCATTTTCAGTAGCCAGTTTGGAGACTTGATCTTGATCAGAGTGACCTCCTCTCTGCTCCTCACCTCCTCCTCAGACGGCCAAGCTTAGGAGCGCCCCCCCATGGTGATGGCCTGCAGGACGCTGGTCCTCTTCATGATGTTGGGGACGAACAGCAGGCCGGACGCCCTCTCGATGCTCTCGATGGGCACCAGGAAGCGCTCGAGCGGGATCTTCTCGTCCACGGGCGCGTTTGGCATGACGTAAGAGCGAAGCTCCACCTCCCCGCGCGGCTTCTCCAGGATCAGCACCTTGAAAAAGTGCGTCGGCACGGCAACGTGATTCTTGCCCACCACCTGGTACTTCACGTACATCTTACCGTCCGGCTCCTGTCTGGGAAAGAAGTGAAAGAAGAGACGGTCACAGCACAGCACAGCGCAGCGCAGGGCAGCACAGCACAGCACAGCACAGCACAACACAGCATACGCCTCATACTTCATGCCAGGCATCAACATCCAGTGATCAGCAAGTTCCAACACCCGCTCCTGCCCTGCCCTGCCCTGCCCTGCCCCCCCCCCCCGTCTTACCTTGGCAGGTAGAGTGGTCCAGTGCACACAAACACATTCAGGTAATGCTTTGAGAGTGATCGGCAGTATTTCTCCAGGTTATTCCATGCATTTTGGTTCATATGGGGATTCTAGTTGTAAGAATGATAAAGTGTATTGGTACCCATGGGAATAATGTCAAGTCAAAATGTTAAAAAATAAATTAGGCTTTAATCCACGGATCTTTCCACCATCTCTGATGCTTTTCTGTAATGTAAACCCACCTGCGGCGACACGTTACTCAGGTAAAACGTGTCGTCCATCGCCTTCTGACTCCACTTGTGATTGGCAGCAGCGGCCAGATGTCCTCTGTCAAATCCGGTTCCTTTGTAATCTGCATTAGTCGCTCTGTGGTAAATGTGCACCGAATCATCTTCTTTGAATTCGCAACATTTCCTGTCCGAGGAGCCCGTGAGTGTTTCGGGGTTTAGTTGCTCTATGACCCACGCGGCAGTCCTATTCCTGGGGTCGTAAGAAGTCACGTAAGACTCTCTAGTTTTGATGTTTGCCAGGGAGGGGAAGCCATACTTCATGGCAGCAGTAGATTTTGAGATCCCTACCTGACCTGGCTGATGTGGTATCAAGTCAGAGGCGGCATCAACACTTGGGATAGGTATGACAGGGACCCGTTCGAGAACTCCTCGGTGTGGCTTAAATCCCCGGCTGTCATTGTCAGTATTAAATCCTACCAAAGCAGCACCTACACCGACGCCAATTGCCAAAGATGCGCCGGACACAAATATCTTAGAAGAAAACACATGCTGCATTTTATTGCAATGTAAAATGTGCAGTATTATCAATGAATGACCCTGAGCTCACATAATCCGTGCACGCCTGCTGTAAAATCGTCGCAGATTGATGACGTTCTCGTTTTACGGCTAGTAGCCTATCAGATTCGTTTCTTGTGGGCGAAGTCACTGATGTCTTCTTTTGAGATTAGTGTGTGAAGTGCATTTTTTCCCAAAATTATCATTATCCTTCGTGCTAACTTGATGTGTTTATCTGTTTGGAAAAGTGTATCGTTATTATTATAATAACGAGTCTATTTGGCACTGTTCACTTCTATTCCACTATTCCATTTATATTTTTGTTTGATTATTTTGTTTTAGTTCCACATAGTTACAGTAACCATGCACCAAAATGCAAGTTAAGGCCACAGTCTATGGCCAGTAGAAGTGTTGTTTTGTCAGTGGTTTGTAGGCTACTCTTTAAACTAATGCAGAGTTGATGTTGAGGAAATTTCCTAAACAACATATCAGGAGATGGGTGAGCAGGACAGTGATAGCTTAAGAAAAAAATCCTTGGTGAAGTGGAGAAATCTCAAGATGGAGGATTTAAGCAGGCAGCTGGATGCAAAGCAATTACAAATAGAGAATGATAGACATGACAACCTTACATGTCAGAGACAGACAACGAGAATGTGGAGAGAAGTTCTCCAGTGGAGACCGAAAACAGCTGAAGAGAGAAACAGAGAGGAAGGAGACAAGAAGAGACTAGAAGAGACCAAGGAGACACTGAGGGAGAGAGACGAGGAAAATAATGTTGAGAGAGACGAGAAACAGGACACGGGAGGAATAAACAGACACCCAGAGACTGAAACAGAGCAAGGAGACGTCGGTTCAGACCTAGACAAACCACCTGGTTTGAGAAATGGAGTTAGCAACAATGGAGAGAAAGCTGAGAAAGAGGAGAGAGAGAGTGAGACAGGGGAAGCAGAGTTCCCCAGAACGCAGGGAGGGAGGGAGATGATGGACCAGTCAGCAGCAGACACAGCAGCCGTCCTGGGCCCCATCGCAGACGAGGCAGGGGGTCCCACAGGTGAGTCTCCAACAAGGATACAAGGAAGTTTATTGTCACATGCATATAGTTACTGGAAGTAAGCAATGCAGTGAAATTATATCTGGTGTCAGCCTATTTGTGCATTTATGGGGGGGGGGGGGCGGGGTAAAAGGTGCAGTAGAAGAGGGGTTTAGTAGATTAAGTGGCAAGGGCTGCATAAAAAAGGTGGGGGAGGATTGGGATTGGGGGGGGGGCACCAACAAGGAGCACCCAAGAGCAACAGGGGCAAGGAAAAACTCCCTTACCAAGGAAGAAACCTTGGGCAGATCCACGGCTCAAGGGGCTAACCCAACTGGCTCTGATCTGGCCAGAAGGAGACACTATGAATCTCTCCAATACATCAGTCAGTATAGTGAGCTTTCCAGTTGATTTAAACGTTATTGCATAACCTCTGTGTTTTTTTAAGCTCTGAAAGAACATCTGGAGTTGTTCATGCCTAGTGGGCCTATACAGGTGGATCTTAAGCATATCCCACGTCATTAGAAACATATTTTTATTTTAATGTTTGGAATAGGCACCCTTAGCCTAGATTGTGATAAGATTCTGCTATGGCAGTTAGTGTAGTGCAATTGAATGCTACAGAATAGAAAAGGCGCCTAAGACTTAAGAGACCAAGAAAAAGAAAGTTCAACTACAACATAGGGCCGTGGCCAACTGGTTAGCGCTTCGGACTTGTAACCGGAGGGTTGCCGGTTCGAACCCCGACCAGTAGGCACGGCTGAAGTGCCCTTGAGCAAGGCACCTAACCCCTTACTGCTCCCCGAGCGCCGCTGTTGTAGCAGGCAGCTCACTGCGCTGGGGTTAGTGTGTGCTTCACCTCACTGTGTGTTCACTGTGTGCTGAGTGTGTTTCACTATTTCACGGATCGGGATAAATGCAGAGACCAAATTTCCCTCACGGGATCAAAAGCGTATATATACGTATACATCATTAGTGCCAGACTAACAGGTTGCTTAACATGCACCTGCATTGAGTCACCACCAGGGGTCTGTAGCCTATCAGGTTTGAGACGACAGGTTCACGTTTTAGGCTGACTCCTAAAATTAAACTCTCTATTCAAATAAACATAATAAATCACTTAATGAAGTGAGACTTTAATAGGCCTAAGCTGTGCTAGAATTAAACTCTCTATTCAAATGAACATAATAAATCACTTAATGAAGTAAGATTTTAATAGACCTAAGTTGTGCTAGAATTAATTACAGACTCCCACAGGACAGGACAAGGAGGAGAAACAGTCGACGGAGGACGGGGCATCTGGACATGAGGCTGAGGCAGCAGGACATGAGGCTGAGGCAGCAGGCCTCTCCAGCCCCAGAGAGGAGCCTCATATGGGTGAGTGAGATAGCAGACCCCCCTGTGTCTGGGTGAGTGAGAGAGCAGACCCCCCTGTGTCTGGGTGAGTGAGAGAGCAGACCCCCCTGTGTCTGGGTGAGTGAGATAGCAGACCCCCCTGTGTCTGGCTCGAGCTCCAGGACGCCAGACGTACCCAGAAAAAATGAAAGGAAACGTGAACCACTCCTCACAGGAGGGTGAAGTCTTTCTCTGTGCCAGTGGTCAGGAGGGTGAAGTCTTTCTCTGTGCCAGTGGTCTGGCATTGGCGTGCGTGGGGGTTGTGTGAAGCCAGATGGGGCTGCAAGTTCTGGTGTGGTGGGTCCTAGTTTGGCCAACATCCACTGGGCCTCTGGGTAGAACTTCCTGAACTGAACAGGATGCGGGCACAGGAGAGTTTCAGTTGCACAGGAGGGAGGGGTGAGCTAAGTAGCTCTCTGTTTTCCAGGTTCAAGAATGAGAATAAATTCTCTGACTAAGGCACTCCAACTTAAAATGTCTTTATTAATTTGACAAGTCCTACATGGACATATTAAAAACAAGGCCCACACGTAGCAGCATGAGTGCCTTCTTCAGGGCAGTAACACAAAAGAACAGAGTAGTGTATTTGTTAAGGATGTGGGTAAGGACAGGTGCAGACAACTAGACAATTAGTGCTGAGCTTCTCCCCACTGCTGAGCCCGCCTCTCACACAGCTCTCAGCAGTAGAGAGCTGTCAATCAAAATAGCAAAACAAACTTTGGGCCGCCTCTCACACGGGTCCCTGCATAAGATAGTAAACATTCACAAAATCAAGAAAACATACATATTTTACTTGTTGTGAGACTACACAATCTACATACATACATAGAGTAGCCTATAAATAGATCTAGGCCCTATATTTTCTTACAAGACCATGTAAAGCTAAGTTACAAAAACGGTGCATAATCTATTTCCTCATTCAAGCCTGGAAATTCCATTGCTTTTAGTTGCATGCCAGTGGGCCTATGGGGGATGCTGCATGCCAGTGGGCCTATGGGGGATGCCAGTGGGCCTATCCTAGCGTTCATGGGCTTCGGAAAAACCTTTCTCTGAGTGAAAACATCATCATTCCGCGTCATTCACGTCACTTAATGTGTGAGTCAGAGGTCGGAAACTCGGAAACCCAGTTAGGGGCTCGTCATCACTTTTGTTGTCACATTGTAGTTCGATTGTAGTCCATGTGGCCTTTCATGTCCAACAGTTTTAATGTGAACTTGGGAATTTGCCCTTTTTATCACTTTCACGAGCATCTTACACTATATTTTAAGCAAATACAGTTGTTAGGATTAGTGAGCGTATGTTTTAACCTTTGTTGTGGCGTCCGTGTTTGTCACACATTCCGATGGCAAAGCACATGAACACTTGCTGTCGGAAAAACAAAGTAGCCACGGGGGCGGTCATTCCGAGGTGCTCTGAATGCAGCATATGGGGGATGCCAGTGGGCCTATGGGGGATGCTGCATGCCAGTGGGCCTATGAGGGATGCTGCATGCCAGTGGGCCTATGAGGGATGCTGCATGCCAGTGGGCCTATGGGGGATGCTGCATGCCAGTGGGCCTATGGGGGATCCTATGGGGGATGTTGCATGCCAGTGGGCCTATGAGGGATGCTGCATGCCAGTGGGCCTATGGGGGATGCTGCATGCCAGTGGGCCTATGAGGGATGCTGCATGCCAGTGGGCCTATGGGGGATGCTGCATGCCAGTGGGCCTATGGGGGATGCTGCATGCCAGTGGGCCTATGGGGGATGCTGCATGCCAGTGGGCCTATGAGGGATGCTGCATGCCAGTGGGCCTATGGGGGATCCTATGGGGGATGTTGCATGCCAGTGGGCCTATGGGGGATGAGTTAGTGAGACGCTGCATGCCAGTGGGCCTATGGAGAATGTTGCATGCCAGTGGGCCTATGGGGGATGCTGCATGCCAGTGGGCCTATGGGGGATGCTGCATGCCAGTGGGCCTATGGGGGATGCAGCATCCCCCATAGGCCCACTGGCATGCAGCATCCCCCATAGGCCCACTGGCATGCAACATTCTCCATAGGCCCACTGGCATGCAGCGTCTCACTAACTCATCCCCCATAGGCCCACTGGCATGCAGCATCCCTCATAGGCCCACTGGCATCCCCCATAGGCCCACTGGCATGCAGCATCTCACTAACCCATCCCCCATAGGCCCACTGGCATGCAGCATCCCTCATAGGCCCACTGGCATCCCTCATAGGCCCACATGCAGCATCTCACTAACTCATCCATTTGTTTTGTCTTGAGGAAGTGCAGCAGGAGAAGGTGGCGAGTCTGTGGAACTCAGAAAGGGCAAGAAAACCCGCAGAGGATGCCGCGGCAAAAGGAACAAAAAAAAGAAAACGGATGAGACCGTGTCGTCAGAAGACGAGAGAAAGGAGGAAGAGGAGGAGGAGGAGGAGAAGGAGGGGAGTGGACAAGACTCAGGCATTCAGCACAGGAGGAGAGTGGAGGAGAGGTGCTGTAATGGAGTGGGTTCACCACCAGAGGGCGAGCTAAGGCAGAGATTTTATCCAGGCAGACAAATGTACTCCAGCCAGTACTACAACAGAGTACAGGGGAGGAGAGAGAGGGAGGGAGAGGAGGAGGAGAGGAGAGGGAGAGCACAGAGAGACCCATCGGCCCAGCCGTTTAGAGACACAAGACCAGGGATGAGGAGACCGGACGAGAGTTGGAGGGGGGGACTTTACCCCAGAGAGAGATGGACGAATGAACGACAGGACGCCACGTACGCAAGGAGGGAGTGCATGGAGAGGGACAGAGAACGACAGGACGCTGCGTACGCAACAAGGAGGGAGTGCATGGAGAGGGACAGAGAACGACAGGACGCCGAGTACACAAGGAGAGAGTGCATGGAGAGGGACAGAGAACGACAGGACGCCGAGTACACAAGGAGAGAGTGCATGGAGAGGGACAGGAAGATGGAGACAGGGATGTGGATGGAGACGGGGGCGGAGCTATGGAACAGAAGCAGGGAGGAAGTCGCCATGGGAACGGACATGATGCGGCTCAGCTTCTGGTGCCCCCGGGGCGGAGAGAGGGGCGAGAAGTGGTCCTACCAGAGGGGCAGACTTCAACTGGTCAAGCGCTCAGCTCAGAAACAACACCGACCCAACTGGGTCGGTGAGACCAGAGTGGCCCCATGCTAAATACATACGGTACGCACGCACAAATAAAACAGTTGATTTCCAGAGTGGCCCCATGCTAAATATACATACACACACACAAATAAAACAGTTGATTTCCTGACATAGGCGGGTCAATATATTAAAAAGTAACACCAACATTTTTTGATTAGATTTTTTTAAAAGGTTTTCAACTGATTATGATACCTTTAGATGTACTTAAGAACTCTGAAATCTGACCCCAGTAAAGAGGTCATTTTCTAGATGGTGTCCAAGATTGCCGCCGGAAACAAATTTTGGCTATACTGAAACATTTTAAAGGGGAATTATGCAAGTTTTTTAGCTTAATTAACCTTAACTTAACAGCTTCAGAGTCATTGGAATGGCTATATGACTTTTTCTGGGGTGAATGGTGGCCATCTCGCTTCCCCCTAGCATCTGTGAGCTGAAAAACCAGCCTTGCAACTTTGCAGAGACAGAAAGTCTTGCTGTCTCGCAATGCATTATACAAATTACGTCATCATACGTTACATCAGGGGTGTCAAACTCATTTTCATCCCGGGCCACATCAGCATTATAAGTAGGCCTACCCTCAAAGGACCTGCTTGTAACAAAAGACCGTCCAGAGTTGTATTCCAAGTGAAGGCCTATTCCAAAACACTGTCCTTGGGTGTATTCCAAGTTGGTGGTTTAGTATCCTAGTAATATTATTGCACAATTGCCTCTGCATTCTATTATTATTGATTACCAACAAATTTACTGGCTTTGGAAGTATAAGTACCATTACCATTATGGCAAGCAGGCATTTAAGTGTACAATATATTGTAGGCTACAATTTTATTTTTTATGAGTTTGGTAACAAAACATAATGCTTGTTCATCAATGTATGCGTTTTTAAACATACTGTATGTGTACCCACTCACATTCCTCTGTGTTATAGCTATGATATTTATTTATCAGATAACTGAAATAACTGGTGAACAAGCAATAACTTTCCAAGATAGATAGATAGATAGATAGATAGATAGATATACTTTATTGATCCCTAGGGGAAATTCAAGGTCACAGTAGCATACAGTCAACACACACACACATTCAATAACAGCAGAAAAAGTAATTAAAAGTCTATAAAATAAAAAACACAACTAAGCAAAAAACACAAGACAGCAAGGCTATTAGACCATGTTAATACTTAGCAGGGTATTCTGAAAAACTGTTATTTTCCCCTCATATAATAATTCCGTTCACACCAATGCTACAGCTGGGGAAAGGTGTCGCAAACCCTTCGAGCAAACAGGTGGCAAATCAGAGATTTCAAACAAACGAGGAAACAACATCACAATGCAAAACGTAAGTTACGCATGTAACTATGGATCTGTGAGACAGGGATGACCGTCACTACGGTCTAAAAAAGGAATGATCACCTTCGTTCTGCCTATCACCGAGACCATATGTCAACAAAGTCATGCCCATGACCTCCGGAAGCAGAACGACTCGAGCTTGTAAATAGCGGAGATTGCTCCCGGTTCAGTCTCCTACCTTGAGCGCCTCAGGATGGTCCGAGCGACAAGGATAGTGACGGTCATCCCTCGTTCTCACAGATCCATAGTTACATGCGTAACTTACGATCTGTTTCGACCTCACTCTGACCGTCACTACGGTCTAAAAAAGGGATGACACATACCAAAAAAGTCGCGAGGAGCTCTAAGCTAACCATTAAAACCTCGCTCGGTCACGGACATGAGGGCAGCGTCGCCAACTGGAGCTGGGCGAGTGACGTCCACCCTATAAAACCTGGTAAAAGTGCAAGGCGTCGCCCATGAAGCCGCTGCACAGATATCGCTTGCTGGTACCCCCTTAAGGGCAGCCCAAGACGTAGCCATACTCCTGGTGGAGTGAGCCCTTGTACCCGAAGGGACCGGCATTCCCAGAGCCTGGTAGGCATGGGAAATAACCTCAACCAGCCAATGCGACAGCCGCTGTTTGGAAAGCGGTAGTCCCTGCTTCGCCGCCCCATAACACAGTGTTTCTCAAAGTGTGGTCTGGGGACCACTGGTGGTCCGCAAGCTATCCCAAGTGGTCCGCGAGCAGACGTGGTAAAATATAGTATAGATGCAATATTGAACCAACTTGTATGTAAATCCAAACAGTTCTGCAATATTGCCTATGTAAGCTATGCCAGTTTAAATCGTATTAATCCTCTGACACAATAAGCAAGGTGCAAAGACAAAAAGCAAGGTGGTTCAGTGAGTAGGCCTATTGTGTGATATACTTTTGAAGTAGGTACTACTCTTTTTTTAGCTAGGTGGTCCGTGAGGGTTTTTTTATTGGTTAAGTGGTCCTTGGTCTGAAAAAGTTTGAGAAACACTGCCATAACAGACAAAAAGTTGAGTGTGTTCCCTCCTCAACGACTGCGTACGGGCCAGATAAGCTCTCAGAGCCCT
Organism: Alosa sapidissima; assembly: GCF_018492685.1. Lineage (NCBI taxonomy): Eukaryota > Metazoa > Chordata > Actinopteri > Clupeiformes > Clupeidae > Alosa > Alosa sapidissima. The sequence continues at coordinate 35,831,133 of NC_055964.1, read as the reverse complement.
GACTGGGCACAGAGTGAGCAACTTGTCGCGCTCTGCCTGTGAGGCAGCAGACGGCTGGAATTGGGTCAGCTACAGAACCTGGTTGATAGACTGCTGACTTAGAACCTTAGGCAGGAAGGCTGGATTAGGCCAAAGTGACACGCCAGTGCCCCCTGCCTGCCACCTCAGGCAGTTTTCGCTGACGGAGAGGGCGCACAGCTCCCCGACGCGCCTGGCCGAACAAAGAGCCAGGAGAAAGCTAGTTTTCAGAGACAAAGATCGCAGATCTGCATCTAAAATGGGCTCATATGGGCCTTCAGTAAGAGACATTAAAACGGTGGGCAAATCCCAGTTTGGTGCCCGCAAAGTGCGAACTGGACGCAACCGGTGGGCCCCTTTTAAAAACTGACCAATCAGTGGATGCCTACCCAAGGGCCTGTTATCCGCACCCTGGTGAAAGGCTGAAATGGCCGAGGCATAAACCTTCACAGTACTGACCGCCTTGCCTTGATCCAAATAGGACTGCAAGAAGCGCAAAACTTGTGGCACAGGGCAAACCGCTGGCTCAAGACCCAAGCTGGCACACCAATCCGAAAAGATCCTCCACCTGAGTGCATAGCAAGCTCTAGTAGAAGGAGCCCTGGCGTTGTTCAGAGTCTCCTGCACAGACTCAGCTAGCTGTTCAATGACTGACTCTGCAGGGGCCAAACCCACAGGCGCAGGGCACCTGGGTTCGGATGCCAGATCTGCCCGTCTGCTTGTGACAGAAGATCTGCCCGGCAGGGTAACTGCCATGGCTGACCCCGCAGGAGCCGGAGAAGGTCTGGAAACCAAGGCCTCGCCGGCCACCGTGGAGCAACCAGCAGAACTGTGTGTTGGCCCTCCCTGATCCTCCGCAGGACCTGAGGTACAAGAGGGGATGGAGGAAAAGCGTACAACAAGCCTGTCGGCCAGTCTTGTGACAGAGCATCCAGGCCCAAACTGCCTCCCTGTCCCACGAGAGAGTACCACTCTGGGCAGTGAGTCGTTTCTGCCGACGCAAACAGGTCCACTTGTGCAGTCCCATACTGAGCCCAGACCTGGCTGACCACCTCTGGGTTCAATCTCCATTCCCCCGGGAGTGGCCCGGTCCTGGAGAGAATGTCGGCCGCCCTGTTCTCCACACTTGGAACGTGTACTGCCCTCACTGAAGCCAGACGCGGCCATGCCCATGACAGCAACTCCTCCGCCACCTGGAGGCACCGCCAGGACCTCGTGCCGCCTTGGTGATTGACATGATACACCGCCGAGGTGCTGTCTGACCTCACCAGAACATGTTGGCTTCGCAACCCTGGCAGGAACCTCTGCAGGGCGAGATGGATGGCCTTCAGCTCGAGGACGTTGATGTGCTCTGACGTCCAGGAGGGAGGCCACACGCCCCTCGCTGACAGCCCTTCCCAGACAGCTCCCCAGCCTGTCAGAGAAGCGTCTGTCGAGATGACTTGCCTCTTGTGAGGAAGGCCCTCCAGTGGAACACCCTGGAGTAAGAACCTCCTGTCCGTCCAAGGACGCAGGGCTCGGATGCAAGCAGGAGACACCCGCAACTTCACATGCCTGTCGTCTCTCGGGTGGAGCTGAAAGGCATTGAACCAACACTGCAGGGGGCGTGCCTTCAGCAGGCCCAATGGCAGTACCGCAGCTGCCGCGGCCATTAAGTCCAACAGCCTCTGGACTTTGTGGGCGGTGACCAGTCTGCCCAGCCGAAAGCCTGTCAGAGCCTCGGTCAAGCTGTCTGTCCTCCGTGGAGTGAGAGACGCCGTCATGCTGACCGAGTCGAGCAGGACACCAAGGAAATCCACCTGCTGGCGGGGCTGCAAGTTGCTCTTTTTCCAGTTGACCGTGAAACCCAGGGCCTGGATATGGGTCAGAACCGTGTTGGTGTCGTGCACCACCTGCACCTGAGATGGGGCACAAATTAGCCAGTCGTCCAGGTACGGTAGGATCTTTAGGCCCTGGACCTGCAGGGGGGCTAGCGCGGCTGCCACCACGCGAGTAAAAATTCTGGGGGCCAGTGAAAGGCCAAATGGGAGGACCTGAAACTGGAACACCCTGTCTTGGAAGGCGAAGCGGAGGAAGGACCTGTGTGCTGGGCAGATAGGGACGTGGAAGTACGCGTCTTTTAGATCCAGAGACGTAAACCACTCCCCTTCCTGGATGGAACGAATCACTATTCCAACGTGGACCATTTTGAATGGCAGCACCTTGAGGTACTGGTTCAAGGGCCTGAGGTCGAGGACCGGCCGGTAACCTCCGTCTTTTTTGGGCACAATAGAATATTTGGAATAAAACCCAGTGTGCCGTGCGTGCAGCGGTACTTCTGAGATGGCCCCTTTCAGAAGCAACTCCTGGACCTCCTTGACAAGCACGGAATTTAAAAGGGGGTCTTTCACAGACGTCTTGACCCCTGAAAACGTAGGGGGCCGCCGTCGAAACTGTAGGCGGTAACCGTGAGTCACCGTAGCCACAACCCAAGAGTCTGGCACAATCCCTTCCCAGGAGGTCCTGGACAGCTGGGAAGGGCAATCGACGGGCAGCCCCGGATCCCTAGGCAGGACCGCCACCGCGGCCTGCACCTCTGCCTGCGCCCCGTCGAGGTCTTTGCTGTCCTCTGGGCCAGGGAGTTGGGGCTGAGCTCTGGTCTGGTGCACGAAAGCGCTGGTCCCGTGGGGCAGCATAGTTGATACTTACCTGTGGTGTTCGGGCGGGCTGCCACCGCCCATACTTACCTGATGCTGCCCTGTGGGGAACCGGAGCCCGCCTGTGGCACACACGCTGACCAGTTTCTCTAGAAGCGCCAGCCTGTTCCACTCTGTCCAGCACCCCCTGGGAGTCTGGATGGAACACATGCCCAGGCACCACGGAGAGACCTAACAGGTCTGTCCTGATGGCATCAGGGAGAGAGGTTTGGGCAAGCCACACCTGTCTACGGCACAGCACCGCAGAGGCCATAGCACTCCCCACATCACGCGTCAGCTGGGAGTGGGCTGACAGTGCGGCATCCACCAGGGCCCTTGCATCATGGTCCTCCGGGCTCATCGTTTTTCGCAGAGCCGCCAGAGTGATGGCCAGGGCGTTGCCCATACGGGCTGCCCGTGCTGATGCGTCAAAGCAGTGACTGATGCGACGGTCCGTCTTGGCACACTCCTTACGCGGGCAGCGTGGATTGGGAGATGCATTGGCAGGCCCCAGGGAAGTCCAGGCGGCGATGGACTGCTCGACCGGTGGCATATCCCCTAGCCCTGAGTCGGCCGGATAGGCAGCCTTTGCCAGCTGATGGCAACCTGGATTGAATTGGGGCGCTGTAGCGACTTACCCCATGCCGTCTGCAGCACCTTCGTGTAATCCACTGCCACGGGTATACAGGGTGGTGGGCTGCTGTGCGAGACGCCTTCCCAGACGCCCCCAAGGGAAGCCATGTCTGGCATAGGGGCCTGAAGACCCAGGATCTTGGAGGCACTCAACACCCGTGACATCAAGGAGCCGACGGGGACCTCCCCTGGCACCGTGGATTCATCAGTTGGCTGCACCATGTCTGAATGTAGCTCATCCAGGAGGCCGTCCCCGCTTACGTCATCGATCGTAGAACGAGGGGCATGGAGCGAAAGCACATCCACATCACCCAGATCAACATCCGCACCATGGCTCTCAGGCCTGGATGGGGAGAGACCTTCCTGGCCAGGAGGCAGAGAAGGGGATGACGTGCCCTGGAGACCCTCCAGCCTGTCCATCCTCCTAGCCAGAGCCTGGAGAGCTGAGAGAATCTGAAGCGACTCCGTGCCATTACCCTCGGTCACGGCAGCTGGAGCCGAGCGCTTAGCAGGTCCAGGGACCTCCACCTGATCATGCCTGGAAGGGGACTCATGTTGCCGTTTACGCTTGTGCGTATGCTTACGGCCATGCCTATGAGAGTGGGATGGTCGGTCGGGTGAGCGCCGCCTGTCCCATCCACGCACGTGGCCACATGCCTGGTCAGCCCGGCGGAGCCGTTCCTCCCTAGGAAGGTCACAGGCTGCGCTGCAGGGGCTGTCGACATCCTCCAGGAGGTGGGCGGCCCTAAGGCAAGCGGGACACTCTCTATGCCCGTCATTGGGGGCCATCGTGGCCCTACAGACTCTGCAGTAGTGTGCCGCCATTGCCTACCACAGAAAAACACAATACAATACAACACAATACAATACAATACAATAAGGCACTTACCTTGGCCGTACAACGCACTGGGTCTGCAAGCAGCAGCCCGTAAAGAGATACAGCAGTGGTGTAATACAGTACACGGGTGGCCTGAAGCAGCGTGCGGACACGCTTAGGAGGCTCACACTGGCCCAGCTAGCTGCGGACAGCAGCGACGGGGTACACAACAGATACACAAAGAAGGCGGCCACCAGTGCGCGAACGCACGCGCCGACGTACACCAGTGGACAATTGGAGAAAAGACACACAGCAGCCCGCATCTTGTGCAAGACTGCACCTAGCAGACACAAACAGCTAAACTTACCTTTTGCAAGTAGCCTAGCACACAACAACAAAGCTAACAAGAAGCACACAGTAACATTAGCGCCTAAGCGGCCGAGCACATACGCGCCGATCAGGCCCACACAGGTTCCAGCTGCCAGAGCAGTAAACAGAAATAATAACGGTGGCCCACGCCGGTGCGCAAACGCACCCAGCAGGCTCACACCAAGCCCAACTAGCCGCGAACAGCCAGATAAGGTACACAGTAGTTAACAAACAACAACCCGGAAACCTGGCACACACAAAAGGAAAATAACACTGAAACGGCAGCCCGCAGCAGTGCGCGAACGCAGGCAGCAGGCTCACACTAGCCCCTCCGCCGTGCGGTATGGGGTGAACTCAGGAAAGGCGTCAACAAGTTAAACAAAGTTAAACAAAGTTTCCTGAAAAAAACACAGGTTACTGCCACATGCAGACTAACAAACACAGTCAAAGCAAGAAAGCAGTGAAAGTACGTACTCACGTATCACAGGTCTCAGATGAGGCGATCAAGGTGAGAGACTGAACCGGGAGCAATCTCCGCTATTTACAAGCTCGAGTCGTTCTGCTTCCGGAGGTCATGGGCATGACTTTGTTGACATATGGTCTCGGTGATAGGCAGAACAAAGGTGATCGTTCCTTTTTTAGACCGTAGTGACGGTCAGAGTGAGGTCGAAACAGATACACTGTTTCCCCCTGCATGCAAACGTGAAACCGGCGTTTTTCCAAAATAGAAATAATCGTTTTCAGTAATAGAACCTCCGTTTTCGTGTAAATAAAAGGCCAAACATCATGAAAATATATTTTATCAGAGATGGGAAGTAACAAAGTACAAATAACTGAAATCTGAATTGAAATCTGAAAGAAGTACAAATACTCGTTACTGTACTCAAGTAGATTTTTCAGATATTTTTACTTTACTTTACTTTACTTTACTTTACTATTTATTTTTGAGGCGACTTTTTACTTTTACTCTTTTAACACGAATAGCGGTACTTTCTACTCCTTACATTTTAGAAAACTGGCTCGTTACTTTGGTTTCAAATAATTTCAGTTGAGTTAGCCTACCGTTATTATTTTTTGAGTCATCAATAGCGGATGGGAATACGTTGCACTTGACGCACCACAAGATGACTCGACAGATTTGGACAGCTTTCATTCGCGGCAAATCATTACAGCTTGATGGCAGTGACGTTAACTTTAGCACGTAGTAGTATGTCTCAAGTTAATTTAGTCAAAAATGCCCTCCTCCTCTCCTCGCCTTTGAAGCTTCCCTAACTTCTAGCTGCAGTGTAGCCTATATCCTTAGCAATAAGTAGATGCAGCATTGGGTCTTGAATAGGGATGTGGAGGCTAAATGCAGTTTCCACCTCTGAAATTTCAGAAATAGTTTATCCATCTCTTATTAGAGTTTATCCACCTCTCAAAAGAGTTTATTCACCAATTACAACTGTTAACAATTATAAAAATCACACTGTATTATCCACAATAACAATATGTAGCCTACACTCATCAACACTATGAACCACTTAATGCCACTTGTATTGTTATAAACATTGAACAATAACCTCCACCATCATCAAACATGTTCTGAATGCCTTTTCTAAAAATCTGATACCGCATGGCGCAGTCCACCTTACCGTGATCACAGAATTCATAGTTTACCCACCTCTGATTTTACCACTACATTCCTGGTCTTGAAATATTTATAGGAATTAAATATTCATGTTGTTTTATCCAATATTAGTTGTGCAGATGTATAGTCCATCTTATACACACCCATGAAGCCAACAAAGAAAATGCAAAAATAGAGACTTTGGTGTAATTATTACATTTCAGAACCTGACATAGGCTACAATCCAAATAGTCTACAAGAAACCTCAGAAATGCATATTTTTATTGTCAGTATGCATTTTGGGTAACCAAAAGTCCTATGGGGAGTTTCCATAGTGCATTACATAACACATGAGCATACTGGCAAATAATGATCTAAAGTACTAATTTTTCATTCTACATTGATCTACTTTTGCACACAGCTTCACAAGACCTGGTGCTAGGGCTCATTTGTGTTTCTAAAATAATATCAAGTGACCTAGAGGGTTGAAATGTGGTCAATTCAGAGATGCTTGTTATCCGGCAGAAGGAAAAAACAATATTCTAGGCTCTGTAACTCTATGCCAGTGCTTCCTAAGAACCTACAGCATCTTAGCTTTCTAAAGATGTCCAGCATTTGATGGTAGGCCAAAAGAACACACTACCCTCTGAATGGGGGGAAAGCCTAGAAACGGCTCAACAGGTTATGGGAAGATTTAAAAAGAGAGACTGGCACTCTTGCACTCTGTGGTCCAGGTACTGTTGCATAAAAAATGGTTGCTTACTTTTACTTTTATACTTTAAGTAAATTTCCAAGCCTGTACTTTGTTACTTTTACTTGAGTACGGGAAGTGAGTACTTTTGCCATCTCTGTATTTTATAAAATATTGTTTTTCCTATGTGTAAACGGGGTCTTATACAGTATCTGCTACTATACCGCTGCGTCGATTTGGGAAAAGCCCGTAAAAGTCCTGGCAGAAAGCGATTACATATAACGTTTTTTGCAGTGGTGGAATGTAACGAAGTACAAATACTTTGTTACTGTACTTAAGTACATTTTCCATGTATTTGTACTTTACTTAAGTAGAATTTACAGTGCATACTTTTGACTTTTACTTTGTTACATTTTACAGCAATTATCTGTACTTTTACTCCGCTACATTTCTACAACACCATCGTTCTTTTTTACGATACATTTTATGATCAGTTTTTTTTCTCTCTCTGACAAACACGTTTCTTTTACCGGGGGGTTGCTACCAAAGATTCTGGAGCGCTACGTACATTCTTAGAAACATAAGCTTCTAGTCTAGACCAGGCAAAGCGTGAGCTTGTAGCCATCTGCATTCGGTAGGCTATATTCACCAGACCCATGGCTACACTGGACATGCAACTGTGATCTGTGCCTTTCTCTGTCTGTTATCTGCAGCGTTAGGGCCTCCTCTCCGATGAGATTGCTATCCGCGGATCAGCGAAGTTACAGGCTATGCACATGCTTCTGTCACACGTCTGATCATTTGCGGCACAAATGAATGGTAGACTATTATAGAACCGCTGGCCGAAGAAAACGTAGCATTTTCCAGATTAGGAAATATTTCTTAATTGTGTGTGATCAAATAAAGAGGCATAGCCTACAATTGGGGGGTAGAAATGTGAGCGCTCATTCAATGTCTATGTGCGTCTGCGCAAGTGAAACTGAACCTAATCATAAAGACACCTTTCTCAGCAACTTTTCTGTTCAATCAGCAGAATTGGCATTACAGTAGGCTACGATCCACCCGACGTTTCCCTGGTCTACCCCGTTAAACTTCAGGTTCTCGTGTTTTGCTGAATGATACTCAGCAGATCACCCTAGTAGATAACCAGAATTACAGTCTCTAGAATTGTAGGTCAGAATGTAAACTTGTCCACAGATGGTAAGCACAATTGCATTAGCTTATAACTATCTAGTCGAGTATAACTAAAACTAGCTTAATTGAAATGCCACAGCCTATACTAATTTTTCTTTTAGAATATAGATATTAAGAGAATACATCATTATGCAAATACTTTTACTTTTAATACTTAAAGTACATTTAAAAGCAGGTACTTTTTAAAGAACATAGTTGTACTACTGTAGAAGTTTCGTACCATTCAGGGCATTATTAGTGGGGTAATTTACGAGATAAAAGTTGGTACCATACGACTGCAGAAACTCTCGTTTCTGACAGCGCTACTCAACCAGGGTTCGACCAAGGGAAAACAGGTTCTGGGAGGGTGTTTGGCTCGGGGTCATGGTGCAAAGGACCCTAGGGTGAAATTACTCCGAACCATCGCTTTAAGCTCACATCTACAAGTTTTTCAAATAGCCTAACCCACTGAGAGAGAAAAGTAAGCTAGCAACACTGTGGTGGTGTTTCACCTCCAGTCTAGAGATGCATGGGGTGTGTGTTTATTAGCGTTCATTTTCTTTAAAGGTGCTCTAAGCCATGCTGGGTAACGTGGAGCCTGGGCTGTCCACAGAGATCACGTTTTTTTTACATTGTATTCAGGACACAGACAGCTAGCGGTTGGTTAGGTGATGTTTGCAGTAAGTGACATAAAATGTTTCAGCCTAAAAACGCATGGCATCACTAGAGCACCTTTAAGAACCCCTCAGTCATATTGCTGCAGGCAAGCTACTTGCTTTGCAATGAAATAAACGAGATATAGCCTATAGCCCGCTCTCGGAAACAACTGATAGGTAGGTCTGCAAAAATAACATATCCAGAGGCCAATTACTATGCTTTGCTGTCATTCTCTCCCACTATTTCGTCACTTTCTCATGAAATCGATTGTAATTCCCATGATGTCTGCTCGTTTTAGCGTAGGCTACTTTTAAGTAACAAATCGTACCGGTGTAGCCTACTTTGATGTGAAAATGCTTGCCTGCTACGCAAAATACGTAGGCCTACAGGTTAGCAGGTCTGACAAAGCTCTTGCGGGCCACAACAATGATGTGGCGGGCCGCATTCGGCGCGCATTTGACACATGTGCGTTACATCATCTGCACATATGCAAGCACAGCTTACTTCAGGTCACAAATGCAGAGGAGTATACGTCACATTTTTCATCCAATAGGCCTAGTTCAGGACAAGACTTCAGTGAATAAAATGTGTATATCGGTAGACTACATGTATGTTTGTAAATTGCTAGCATTAGTCTCTACTGGATTCTGCAATTTCACAAATACATACTATATTTTCAAAGGGCAAAAAAGGCCATTTTCCACCATAGATTTTCACAAGTGGGGTGTCATTGGAAAGAGGAGAGAGTGTAGTTTCAGAATGTGGTGGAAGATCCCTTGCAAAATCATTCCTGAGATGAGTGTGGCTGTTCTAGTGCTGAAATTCTGCAATTTCACAAAATACATACTATATATTTTCAAAGGGCAAAAAAGGCCATTTTCCACCATAGAATTTCACAAATGGGGTGTCATTAGAAAGAGGAGAGAGTGTAGTTATAGAATGTGTTGAACATCTGATGCAAAATGACATGTAGGCCGTAGGGAATACATTTACTGTAGAAAAACATCAAAATCTATACCAACTACATAACAACCCCCCAGTGCAAAATTAACAAAATTATTTAATAGAAAACATAACACATGTATCAAAAGATCCAGCACAGAAAGTAAAGAAAAACTACATAATCTGCCACCCTCTACATACCCCCCCCCCCCTTCTAAATTACCAAATTATTTAATAGAACACAAAAGGCAACATTTATCAAAACATTCGGCAAAGAAGTCAACAGAAAAAAGATATACAGGCTTTTGAACGTCTGTGAACAATGCCTGTTCATCTGCAACAGGCACATGCCTGTGTTATCGTGGATTTGCGGTCAACACTGGCCCCTTGTGGTAGAAAATTTGCAATATTTAAGGTGGAATAAAAACTTAACTCCCCCGCGATCTGAAAGTGGTGCTAACTTCAGCCTCGTCTATTGTGTAGCCCCTTTCGTTATTTTTGATTGGCTGATAAGTGGCAGGCTGGACTAAGAACTCCAGGGGAGACGTGCTTGATTCTTGCCGGTTCCATATAATAGTGAGAGCGGCGCGGCCAGATACATTTTGGGCTGCGGCATATTAAATATTATAAATCGTTTTTCTGCGTGAGAAATACAATGTGTGGCGGGAGTGCGTGACAAAAGACTGAAATGAGTGACTGTCACGCTCAATGCGTGACACTTGAGAGCCCTGCTGTATTTCAAATGTAGTTTGCAGTAGGCTACTACAGTATTTTATTTGCCTTCTAAGAGTGACGCGCCGTCTTCTGTTTACTTACGCTTTCCTCTTGGCAGTGTTGCTTTCTCTTCCGCACACCTGTGTGTTATTTAATGGCCACCAGATGGCGCCATTTCACTGCTTGCTCACATCAGCCGAAGTGCAGTGCTATGGCGCCTGGTGGCAATTAAATATTTAATGTCTAGATTATGTTACGTTCAGAAGACGTGACCTCGAAAATGTTGTAGTTCCTTACTAAATTATTCTTCGAATCTATCTGATCGGCAAAATACAGTACTGTGCTGATATGGCAGAGAACACACACACACACATACACACACACCACCAGGGAAAAATACTGTGTTGATATGGCAGAGAATCTTAATCAGTAGTACTGCAGGTTTGACCAAACTGATTACACACAGGTGAAGGAGAAGCTAATGGAGGAGCTCACTGCTATGACGCCAGGCCATGTGAACAGGGAGCTTCTGCAGGTGGAGGTTGAGCTTGTAGGGAGGGAGGTTGAGGTAGACCAGATCTGCAGCCACTTGCTGAAGGCTACGGTCTCCTCTTCAACTGCTCCCTGGCTTAACACTCAATTCTTTCAGTCTGGAAATCCTCCATTATATGCCCTGTGGCCAAAAAGAGCAACGACTGTGACAACGACTACCAACCTGTGGCCTTAACATCCCTGTCTTTGAAAGGCTTTGAAAGGCTTTAAGAGGCTAATTCTCCAACTACTACTCTAGGCTATAGAACCCTTTTCTTGAGTATGTAAGAACCCCAAGGGTTCTTATAATTGAACCCTCTGAAATGGTTCTATACGCTAAAGAACCTTTTGAGGGTTGAACTTAAAATGTAAGGAAAATATTCTATTGAAAAGAACCTTTTTCGATTATAACACAGCTTTTATTTTATGAATAATAAGGGTTGAATTGTTATAAGCCAGCGAGCAGAAACACACACACACACACACACACACACACACTCTTATCTGACCAGCCGTCACTGTAAGGGTCCGGTGCCATGTGCTCCTTGGTTTGTTCCCCATGTGCTTTGTGTTTACCTGCCTGTCACCTGTCTTTGTCTCCGCCCCATCTCCTTATTTGGTCTGTGCTTCCTGTCTTGTTAGTTTTCCCTCCGTTTCTGTTTCCACACCTGTTCCCCGTTAATGTCTTGTTGGTCTCGTCCAGTCCTCTGTCTTTTTGTTAATTAGTCTGTTAGTTTAATATTGGTTTCCACCTGTTTGTTTTACCTTGATCATTGTTCACTTGTGCCCTGTTACCCCTGTGTATGTAAACCCTCTGTCTCCTCTCAGCCAATGTGTGTTGTTACACAAGGTTTGTTCAGTTGGGAATAAAGATTCTTGGAACTCTTAAGATTGCCTTGCCGTATTTTGCCCTGCGTTTGGGTCAAACCCTTGCAACCGTGACAGTTGCTAAATAGGCCAATGTCTAACTAAAATCGACAAAGAACAGATTATTTGTCTGTAAAATAAATGGAACACACAGTAGATCATACTGTTATACAAAACACAAAAGGTAAATTCCCATTTATACAGTCAGTCAACTGAAATGGTTAGCACTAAAGGCTTGGCGAAATGCACTGCCTGCCTGCTAGATCAACAGCATCAGGCCCATGAGAAGTATTAAAGTTCTCAAATCCAAGGCCTTGTGGCTGAGAAAAACAGGGCTCATCTCAGTCGATTGCCAAATTGTGGAGGACTGCACAGGTGACTATTATGCTGCTTGCCCTTTGTGGTGTGGTTCGTAGGCCAAAGGATAGGCAAGCAACGCGACTCTTCAGCATGCCAAATGTTCGCTCAATGTAGTAACGGGTCTTCCTGTGGCTTTCATTGAACCAGGCATCTGCACGGGTTGCTGACCTCCGAACAAGTGTGATGAGGTACCGCCGCAGAGGATACACCAGCAAAGACCAGCAAGAGCTGGAAGAAAACCAGCAAAGACCAGCTAAAACCAGCTACCAGCATAAGCTGGTCTCCAGCTGTTTGTTTCAGCAGGGCTTAACTGCAGGAATCCTGTATATTTATTCTGTTTGGTTGCATTTTCATTACATTGTTATGATTTAAACCAAAGTAAGGAAGACTTTACATTTACACATTTACATGTAAAGTCTTTACAAGCAATGTGTACATGTCAGCATAATGTGTGTGTGGTGTGTGTCTCTGAGGCAGAGGGTAGTTTTAATGTAGACAAACAAAATATGCGACCACAGGGCCACTCAACAGCAATGGACAATACAAAAAGGCAACTCAAGAAATGTAAAAAATAAAAACACCGATACAGGCAGCGTTCAGTCAATCATTAAAAACTGGCAAAAAAGAGGCAGAGAAGTCGGTACACAGGTAGGCAAAGACAAACAGGAGGCAGCAAGACTGCCATGACAGAACAGGCAGGTTGGTAATGGCCAAGTCCAAGCAAAGGGTTCAACAAATACCAGGCAGAAAATCCCAAAAAGTCCCAAAAATCACAAGAATCCAGTCTGAACGACACCACAGTCTGGCGAGGAGTGTCCCTCCTGGCATCACTTAAAAGCCGTGGCTGACAAGGAGAGTGGCAGCAGGTGCAGCTGAGCAAGCACTGGTGATTGGACGACTCCCTTGTCAGTCAACCAGGAGCCAGCATGAGTGGGAAAGACGATTAAGAGTTTGCCCAGCACATTACGGCCACACACACACATTACCAGCAGCACATTACGGCCACACACATTACCAGCTGCACATTACGGCCACACACACATTACCAGTGCAGCAGCACATTACGGCCACACACACATTACCAGCAGCACATTACGGCCACACACACATTACCAGCAGCACATTACGGCCACACACATTACCAGCAGCACATTACGGCCACACACACATTACCAGCAGCACATTGCGGCCACACACACACATTACCAGCAGCACATTACGGCCACACACACATTACCAGTGCAGCAGCACATTACGGCCACACACACATTACCAGTGCAGCAGCACATTATGGCCACACACACATTACCAGCAGCACATTACGGCCACACACACATTACCAGTGCAGCAGCACATTACGGCCACACACACATTACCAGCAGCACATTACGGCCACACACACATTACCAGTGCAGCAGCACATTACGGCCACACACACATTACCAGTGCAGCAGCACATTAGGGCCACACACACATTACCAGCAGCACATTATGGCCACACACACATTACCAGCAGCACATTACGGCCACACACACATTACCAGTGCAGCAGCACATTACGGCCACACACACATTACCAGTGCAGCAGCACATTACGGCCACACACACATTACCAGTGCAGCAGCACATTACAGCCACACACATATTACCAGTGCAGCACATTAGGGCCACACACACATTACCAGTGCAGCAGCACATTAGGGCCACACACACATTACCAGTGCAGCAGCACATTACGGCCACACACACATTACCAGTGCAGCAGCACATTGCGGCCACACACACATTACCAGTGCAGCAGCACATTACGGCCACACACACATTACCAGTGCAGCAGCACATTAGGGCCACACACATTACCAGTGCAGCAGCACATTAGGGCCACACACACATTACCAGCAGCACATTACGGCCACACACACATTACCAGCAGCACATTAGGGCCACACACACATTACCAGTGCAGCAGCACATTGCGGCCACACACATATTACCAGCAGCACATTGCGGCCACACACACATTACCAGTGCAGCAGCACATTGCGGCATGAGTGTCGGAGCCATTATACAAACATTTCTTAAATTCTTACAAAACACACACCCACTTTTTAAAATTGTTAGTTTGGACCCCCCCACTTTTGCCGTGCGAAATACCAGTGCTGTTTTCAGCATCTGTTTAGTGCTTCATTGTCATTTTCATTAGATTCTCCCATTTGTGCGTAAATCGCTCGTAAGCTTTTTTTTTTTTTTGTTACACGCATTCTCCCATTCCACTTCAGTCACACACACAGCGACAAGCGTCAAATCCCCCGCAGTGTTGAAGAGATCAGTCGTCCCCCTCACTTTTGATAAGGAAAAAAGCCTTATAGGTACGTCAAATAAATAATAACCTATTTACACTAGGCTATGTAAAACTCCCCCATTAACAGCATCACGTCAATAACCACAGCTAAGACTGCACAATCTCGTATTCACTCTGTTGGATATCTGAAGCCAGTTTGTCTACTTAGATACTGTAAATCCTCAATTTATGGCCGGGGTCTTAAGACAAAGTACAGGCCTTTAGGGGCAGGATTGTATTCGAGACAGCCCTTTATTTCTTATGCGAGTTTTATTTTGAGACTTGCGTTTCTTGGAGGGCATACTGGTAGGCCTTCAAAAGCATGACATTTTCGGTTTAGTTTGATATTTAATTTACTTTTGGACTGTTTAATTATATTGTTAAATGTTGGGACTGATGGGCACTGAAATCTGGGGAGGTATTTGATAATCACTATTACGTTCCATGTAGTTGAAAGAGTGTCGGGATTTCAAACAAACCATCCGCTTTCATGCGTTCATTGAACGTCCACGGTGCTGTAATGGAAACCTTATTACGTAGCCAAGTAGCCTATTGAGTCATTTTTAAATTATGCATAATTTACTTTTTATTAATTTCGTAGGCTAGTTGCGGCAACAATTGTGTTTAAATGTAGTAGAGTGTTTCAGCCTCTGGCAAGCTCTGGCAAGGTGGCAAGCGACTGAGCTTGAGAGCGACATGTTGGAGACCCAGCTGGAAAGTCAGTGGCCGAATGCACGCAAGAGTTGTATACATAATAAGCACCCAGAGTTTGGGGGTGCCAAACCGGTAACTCCCTCTATCGCGCGTAAATGACACAGGGGAGAATTCTGGCAGGGTGAAATATGCGTAGTTACACGTTTTTTGACTTTACGCACGCACTTGGGTTAATTCCCCGCTTAGTGTTTTGTTGTGCCTATACAGTGTTGGGAGTAACGCGTTATAAAAATGGCATAATGTAGGCCTAATGGGCCTAATTTGCTGTAACGTGGTAGGCTACTGTAAGGCATTACAAAAAAATTGGTACATATTTTACTCGGGAGTCGGGACAAACTTCAGTAACGCTCGTTAATGCATTTTAACCCGAAATTAAGTGGTATTTTGTTTTTATAATCATATACAAATTAGCCAACAACGTTGCGAGATCAACAGAGGAGAAAAAATCCGTGTAAATTGTAGAATGTTATCTCCTGTCAGGCCTAGGCTAGGCTACTTTCAAGATGATTGTAGCTGCAGCAAGTCGGACATTTGCGACATGGACATAAAGGCCTGCTTGAGCATATGAAGGCAGAACATTCATTCATATCACAGAGGGTAGGCCTCTGACTCTGGGTGGAATGCCGCCTAGATTAAAAAAGTTAAAGCAGATAGGCTACACACCTTCCAAAATCGCCTGTTTTCCATTGTTGCACAGCTGCTGGACTGGACGGCGGAAGAATAACGATTTCTTTTAACTCTCAATTACTGTAACTGTGTGTCATCCTGGCGTTCGTTAGGACCGTACCACTGGAGGAGGGACTGCTCATAAACTCCCCTTAATTGTTGCAAATATAAACTAGGTATAGTTGCGACTTCCGAACAGTTTTTGTGAGTGCTACTTTGTTAATATTTGGGAAACTGTGAGTAAGGGGCTGCGACCGTTCTACATGTAGGCTGCTGAAGTGCCGCGAGGGCGCAGCAAATGAACTTCAGAAACAATATCTTTATAAGCTCATGACATTCAGTCTGGTACAAAAAGTTAACGGCCCACCGGGAATCCTCCCGAAGCTCCCGATAGCCACTCCAGGGCTGCATTCAAAGCATTAAATAACTTAATTTAACAGATATTGCAACTGCATGGTTAACTATACCATGAGGTTAATAAAGCTGGTTCCGAATTAGTCATTGAATTAATAGCTTTATTTTCTTATATAGAAGTATCTAAATAACCTGTTAAAATGTACCAGAATTCAGGAAATTGCATCTAGTCCACTGCATTGCCAGTGCAGCAATTTCGTTTGGATTGTGAGGCCATCGTCCACCTGTGCTGTCTTTTGGACAATTGGCTCTCCTGCTGCAGCAATCACCTGCATACTCTACCGGTCCTCATCCAGATCACCTGCGTGCTCTAGCAGTCCTCATAAAGATCACCTGCACGCTCTACCGGTCCTCATCAAGATCACCTGCACACTCTACAGGTCCTCATCAAGATCACTAGAGCCAGAGACTTCTCAAAAAATACTCTATAGAAATGCATGGGGCTAGTTTGTCACGCCAATATGGCCGTTGTCTACACATATTCCACCCCTTCCTTGGCAAAACGTCGACATGCCAATACATTGAGCCAATCATGTGGTGTGATGTGAATACATTGAGCCAATCATATGGTGTGTTGTGAAGACATTGTGCCAATCATGAGTTGTGATCTCGCCGCTGGAGCAAGATTGGTGTCGTGAAGCCTTGCGCACACACATTTCTGCCGAAATGGATGCCTGACGAGTGCCCAAAAATCGTTGTCAAATGGCCACCGAGTGGAGGGACTTGCCTAAAAGGACTTTGCTAGAGCGCTGTTGGTCCTTGCAGACATAAGAGCAACATAATTCACTTGTACATCCTTTGACCATTAATATACATACATAGACATTCACTTTCAATTCACTTTCACACCTTTGACCAATCAAATCAATATGTATGTTTATGCAAATGTATTATATTTATGCAAATGAAAACAAGATATCTTTGTGTACATATAAGTACATCACTCCTTTTTTAGAAAACAAAATAAAGATGCTACTGTTGAAGTTGTATACAAATAAAAACTAAAAAAGTAAGGACCAACCTAACCTACCTTCATCTGTATCCACTCCATGTGCCTGTCCAAGCACGTCAGAATCCCTGGACATGATCCTCCCCCTGTACCTGTCCAAGCACGTCAGAATCCCTGGACATGATCCTCCTCCTGTACCTGTGGCACTTCTGAACCTCACAGAGGTTTACAAAACTCCATTTGTTTCATTTGTGAGTTCTACCCACTTTTGTTTCATTTGTGTGTTTCTGCACCTCTGGGAGTGTGGTGACGGCTGGTCAGATAAGAGTGTGTGTGTTTCTGCACCTCTGGGAGTGTGGTGACGGCTGGTCAGATAAGAGTGTGTGTGTGTGTTTCTGCACCTCTGGGAGTGTGGTGACGGCTGGTCAGATAAGAGTGTGTGTGTTTCTGCACCTCTGGGAGTGTGGTGACGGCTGGTCAGATAAGAGTGTGTGTGTGTTTCTGCACCTCTGGGAGTGTGGTGACGGCTGGTCAGATAAGAGTGTGTGTGTTTCTGCACCTCTGGGAGTGTGGTGACGGCTGGTCAGATAAGAGTGTGTGTGTGAGTGGGGTGGGGTGGGCGTTCTGCTCGGTGCAACTCTGCTTGAATTTCTTTCTTGAATTTCTTGAATTTCCCCTGGGGATCAATAAAGTATCTATCTATCTATCTATCTATCTATCTATCTATCTGCTCTCAGATCCTCGGCAGCAGGCAAGGTCGGTCGGGTGTCTGCGGTTGTCCTGAGCCTTCTCTTGGTAGACCTGCTGGAGCCATTGACCCATTTTCTGAGCATGTTGACCACAAGCGTCGCAGTTGGAGTGAAGGCGACATGACATTTATTGCCTGAAAGTTAACTAAAAAAAATTCAAGATGGCGGAGCTAACTCATAGAAGGCAGTATTTCTATACCAACAAATAAGTGCAGGGTTTGCTGCCTTATATTTTGTAAAAGTTCGTGAGAAATATGCACTAATAAAGCTATAAAGTCAGGTTTTGTAACCAAAAAATACATCTGAAGCCATGTACGATCTCTCTGTCAGCCACCTTGCACGTAGAAATCGGTAGCCATCAATCACCTGCGAAGCCCCGCCTGGTGTACAGCCCACTCAGCGGTAAGTGGGTGGAGTTATCGCTGTTTTTTGCATCTAATGTGACTTTTGGGAAGCCTATCAAAGTAAGCTTGAAATGAAAAGTCTGGAACACCTTAATTCACAACCATTTCCATTGGTTGGCAGATCACCTGCCCAATCAGCGGTGAGAGGGGATGACACTTGTCTCGGATTTGGTAAACGGTAGTAGCAAAAATTGCAGTCGAAAGAATGTGTAAATTAATTTACAGCAAAGATACATTACCTTTGCTGCACAAACGACTCATACATTGTTTCCTGACTGCCAATGCTGTTCAGTGTCAGTTTGAAAAGTTTAGGTGAAGTAGGAAGCAACGTTATGAATCCCTGAATAATGTGGTTTTGCTGGATCAGTGATTTTAAAGTTAGCGCCAGTCGCGATGCAAGTGGTGGAAATCCTGAGTGACCAGACTCTGAGTTTTGTTTAATATGCTAATTCAGAGGGCTTGCAGGGAATCGGTGGCCTACTGGTAGGGTATCGAACTTGTGACCGAAGTGTGGCCGGTTCAATCCCTGACGGGTAGGGAAAATGTGGGTGGGGGGTGATAAAAACAGCTCTCATACATCCACATCCACTAATTAGGTGCCCATTGGTCTTGAGCACGGCACCTAAAACCCTGTCTGCCTGTTCTCTGTGTTTTCACTGTTCCCTTGTGCCTCTGCATGTGTCCTGTCTGCCTGCTTGTTGACAGTGGCCTGTTTTTTCTTGTCAACTGTTTTGTGTGTCTCTCTTATTTGAATGAATTAACTGTATTTGTAACTATACCAGGGGCACAATAAATAGAATAACAAACATTAATTAAGATTAAGAATCACCATCAAGGCCGCCTTAGTCTAGTAGCTTTGGGATGTTAAAGTGCATAAACCTCTAAAAAAAGTGCATTTTAAGTGACTATTGCTCTGAGCCTCTTGTTGCACAGATTGAATCCAGTCTTGGGAGGTCCATACTCACAATGCACTGTGCCGGCTCTGGGGTGGGGGAGCCGCCGCTTCCTTCCGGGCGGCTTCATAGTGCTCCCCCAGCACCGTCTGAAGAGACCCTCTGGAGACACTGGGGCATCGAGGAGGAGAACTGTCTCTCTGTCTGGGAGAAATGCTTGAGGCATATATCTTAAACATCAGCTGTCATAGTCCTTCCAACAAGCTAGGGAAGACAGTTTGATTCTGTGGGATTTGAACTGTTAATCATGTTTTCTGGTTTATGTGTTTTACACATTTTCTCAACTGTGGACTAAATTCCGTGTTCCATTCTGAATAAACAAATAAACTAATCTCAACTCAAATACAAAAGTATATTGTCTGTACAAATGAAGCATTGGAAAACAAAAAAGAACCTATAGCATGCTTAGTTAGATTCCTCTATCCAGTACAGTGAAATAATGAATCAGCAAAAGAATTTAGCAATATTAAAGCAGTATCTGTATATGAATAATTTGGATGCAAAAATATATATAGAACATTATAAGGACTGTTTTGAATATTGTGTTTCATTTTGCAACAGACATGTCTTTTTACTCTTTTGTGTTTGTATTGGGATTTGTTTCAAGACATGACCTGATTTTAGAGTCAGATGTGCTAATCATTACCTTTGCTACAAGTGGTGAAATTCCTGTGTCTAACTTTACTGCCATATAAGGTCCAGTGTCCTCCATTGTGTTTTGATGTACTCCCAGAGGGAGTGGTTTTAAAAGAGAGGAACATTTTCAGGGAGTTGTTTTAAAATAGAGGAATGTTTTCACAGGCCACAATATTTGTGCCCAGCCGTTTATATGTTCTATATGTGTTGACCAGAACAACGAAAGCATGAAGAAACTCATTTTTTTGTGGTCTTTATGTCAGATGTCATGCTGCTATGAAACAGGTAAGGCACATTTAATTGTTCATAATGCTCATGCAACAATGTATGCGTGTGGATGTGGCAGAAACAAAAAGGTGGGAATTATTTAAGCAAATTAACACAATACAAGTGTGGTAACTGTGCTATAAGCAGCTCAATGGTGTTGTTGATGTTGGCACACCTGCTTGCATCCTCTGTGTCTGCCACTAATGTGACCAAGTACCCACTTTCAAATTTTGTTGTGAAGTCATATTCATTCTGATGTGTCCTCATAAAGTGTACGTTTCCAGGACAACTAGTTTAAACACGCTTTGATTGGCTGAAACCAAAAGGAATTTATCATTTGACAAAGGTGACACATTGATTATTTCATTGATTTTTGATTGAGTTCTGTCATTGAATTGTATGATTTTAAACTGCTTTCACATTTTTTACTTTAGGATGACGCGCAAAAGAGCCAGGATCTGTCACACAAAAATATCCCAGGAAAAAAAATGGCATTTTTATGAAACGTAGTGCTACTACACCCTGAGAGCATGTTTACAGACAGAGGAATGACAGTTAAAAGGGCTGACTATCAGGCCCTGTCACTGCCCCATGTGACACGGCCTGATGATTGACACGGCCTGATGATTGACACGACACGGCATGATAATTGACATGGCCTGATGATTGACACGGCCTGATGATTGACAGGGCCTGATGATTGACACGGCCTGATGATTGACAGGGCCTGATGATTGACACGGCCTGATGATTGACACGACACGGCATGATAATTGACACGGCCTGATGATTGACACGGCCTGATGATTGACAGGGCCTGATGATTGACAGGGCCTGATGATTGACACGGCCTGATGATTGACACGGCCTGATGATTGACAGGGCCTGATGATTGACACGGCCTGACAAATAAATTTTATTTTTACTTTTCATTACCTTCATTGCATGCAAGACACATTTAATGCCAAAACACATACAAATTGTTCCTTAATAAAAATATAAATAAATAAAAAATATTATATTAATAATACCATCCATGTGATCAATAAGAATATAGCCATGTGATCAATAAGAATATGTTATTTGTGTCGCTGAAATTTGTTTAATCATTATATAGATCAGGGGCCGTATTCACAAAGAATTTTAAGGCTAAAAGTAGCCCCTGACTGGCGAATTTAGGAGCAACTCTTAAAAGGGCGTGTCACTCCTAACTTTAGGACTTCACTAAAAGTAATTCACAAAGCATTTTAGACCTAAAAGTAGCACCTAAGTCTGGGACAGCTTAAAAGAAGTCGAGAGGACTCCTAACTCACTAAGACCTATTCACAAACCCTTTTTGTGACATTTCACAACGTCGCGATGTTTTGAAATGCGTACTGTATGCGTCGAGCTTCTAATCGCAAGGGAACAATTTTGCATTGTAGGCTAGGCCTAGGCATAAAAGGGATGCAATAACGGCACCAACAACAACCAAAACTACTCATTGATGTCTAAAAGGCTTTGTGAATAACTTTTAAGAGAAAACTCCTAGCTAAAATCTTTTAGTGCGATTTAGAAGTACTCCTAGTGGTAAGATAAAAGGCTTTGTGAATACGCCCCCAGATAACAGATCCAGTGACTTAAAATGTGTACTGAAATCAAACATAAAAAAACATCCTTAGAAGGGATGATAAGTTTTCCTCATAGTTTAACTTCCATGACTCAGATGTTCAGATTCAAGAATAAGAATAATTTGTTTATCTGTGGTTCCATGCTGACTGTTCCAGTGTTGGCTAACACCCTCTTGAATGTGCCTCATGCTCACTGTTCCCATATCAGTGTTGGCTAACACCCTCTTGAATGTGCCTCATGCTGGCTGTTCCCATATCAGTGTTGGCTAACACCCTCTTGAATGTGCCTCATGCTGGCTGTTCCCATATCAGTGTTGGCTAACACCCTCTTGAATGTGCCTCATGCTGGCTGTTCCCATATCAGTGTTGGCTAACACCCTCTTGAATGTACTTCATGCTGGCTGTTCCCATATCAGTGTTGGCTAACGCCCTCTTGAATGTGCCTCCATTCTCAGGTTCTCACTCCATATGGATGAAGGCAACATACATCAGTGGAAAGACTCCATTTCCAGAATTCTCAGGATATGTGATGTTGGATGACATTGTGTTTGCATACTATGATTCGAATGAACACAAATTATTACACAAAGACATCAATAAGGCCTCAAACACCAGTTTTGATGAAGATGATATGAGTTATTTTGAACACTTTATTGGATATGTACATGGAAGTCTGAAAGGTCGAGGATCTTATCTGAACAACTATTTCAACCACACAAATGGTGAGCTGATCGATAGGAGCACACTAAAGTTACATTAAAGAGGCATTTCAGAGTAGTTGTCTATGCAGTGGTTCTCAAACTGTGGTACGGGTTCCACTAGTGATACTCTAGTGATATTCCAGGAGTCTCTGAGATATTTTTTCATAAAGATTTATAATAATTTAAACATTTCTTTCAATAAGTATACTTTCACAGTAATTTTCACCAGACATTAGTATTACATCAGGTGATCCACACAAAAATCCAACAAGTGTAATTTCAGCGAAAAGTGTGTTTTTCTGCATTAAAACACATCAAATAGGCCGTGGAGACAGTATTTTCCGTTGATAAACCACTACAGAGCTTGCTCCGGTATATGCTATAGCCCCAAATAGCAAACAGTGGATTAGCTAAGGGCCATGAGCGAAACACTTCCCAAATAGCATTTTTTTAACCAGTGTATTGCTCAAAACAGCCTCAAACCTCGTCAGTAGCTTGCTCAAGGTCCGTACACATAAAACCAAAAACGTAGTTAACGAACTCTGAGTTTTTTACAGAAGACTAAAAATCCTTTTTTCGTCTACGCGATCACTGAAGTTAAATTTAAACTAGTTTGTGTCTTTCTTTAACTACATTAAATTTGCCTACGCTATGTAAGGAATAATGTATAGAACACCGGTCATTATCGGAAAATAAGTACCGACAGGGCGAACATGACTTGTTTCGTCCTGAAGGGACTAATTTTCCGATAATGGCGCTTATTACACGGCTACTTGCCAAAACGAAAAAATAAACGCACTATGACTCTAAATTCATTTGTTACCAATTCGGCGTGGCTTTTGCAGAAACAAATAACACGCCGAACTTGAATCAAACATTCTTCAGAACTCAGTTCAACCGTCTACTTTCACTTTTGAATGAAGTTCAATTGCAAGAAGTAACCAAACTACTTGCGGAGTGATATGAAAGACGTAAATTAGAAGCACAAAACCCATTTTCCTTGATGGCGGTCTGCTATACTTAGCAACGGCCTGTTATCGAGAAATAGCAGACCACCGAATATTGGGAAAGCCCATTCAAGTGAATGGAGCATTCTGCAGCATTATGAAAAGCCGTGTAATAATGTATTTTAATGCCAGGTATAATGGTGGTAGAATCACTAGTCTAAGGCTTACAGTATACAGCTAAGACTGACCTGCAAATGCAAGCAACAGCAAAGTTGGTACTGACAAAAGCGATATTTTATCTAACAAATCTTGAGACAATTTAGGAATAAAAAAATGTAGATTTTAAATTTTGCAAATGTTAATATCCAACAATGTGTGCAACTGTATCCACTTAGGAAACATTAATCCATTATTTGTTTTCCCCAGATACTTGCACCTTTCAGAGACTTTCTGGATGTGAACTACTGGACAATGATAAACCAGGATTGATGACTAGCACGGATGCTTACAATGGGAAGGCTGTTGAAGGAGTGTATTATGATGTAGACCATGACGTTCTTCACACTAACTGCAAGTGGACAAATGAGGAGAGTTCAATATGGACTCCAAATATGAACTTGCCTTCCCTGTTCAGAATGATATACCACCAATTGCATCACATTTCTCAAAAAACATCTGGCCAAAGAAAGAAACCGTGTGCTGAAAAAGGGTAAAGTAATGTGCACAGTGACTGACAATTATAGTGAGGAGTCTTTGTAGTACTTAGTCCATTTCTGCCAATGAAACAAACAGTTATTATGCATACAATGTTCTGTGACATGACAACAACAATGAAAAACAAGGGAACACTTTCATAATAGGTTTTAACCAGTAATTACTTCATGATGGCTTACAGGCTATACAACAGAAAATAAACTAATTAAATTGAAAGAAAAAAAAAATGTTCCCACCCACCACAGTGAAGCCCAGAGCCAGGCTCCTCCAGAGAGAAAATATGGGCTCAACAGGTGTTCTGTTGACCTGTCTGGCCACTGGTTTCTACCCCCGTCACATCAACCTGACCCTGCTAAGAGACGGCCAGCCTGTGTCTGACCACCAGATCACTGGGGGGGAGCTGCTACCTAATGGAGATGAGACGTACCAGATGAGGAAGAGCCTGGAGGTCAGTGCAGAGGAACTACAGCATCAACACTACACCTGCACAGCTGAACACCTCAGCCTGGACAAACAAGCTGGACATTGATTTGGGTATAACGGGTTTTGAGATGTCATTGGCTGTATTAAATTGGTATTTTATTACTGACCTCACTAGACTACATACAAAAACCCAGAGGCGGACAGAGTACACAGCTTTATTACTTGAGTAAAAGTACACATACCCTTTGCTCAATTTTACTCAAGTACAAGTAAAAGTACAACAGTCAGATGTCTACTTAAATAAAAGTACTGAAGTACTTGTTTTTAAAAGTACTTGAGTATCAAGAGTACAAGAGTAGCCTACATTTTCTAAATATTGCATTACTACTGCCACAGTGCTTACATGTATGTACAGAAACATCCTACATGGAGTTATGAAAAATGTTAATGTTAATACCTTGGAGAATGTAAAAGGAATTGAAAGTAAAATCAAGTCATTTTCATCTTTTTACCATGTTGCCAGGGATGGGCAATATTTCTAATACATGTATTTAAAATACGTATTTCAAATACAAAATACTGAAGCGAAAACTATCATTAACTTGTTCAGAAAATTGAAATAGTCTGGCGAGGTGGGGCCACAGGTTGGCCCATTCCCGGGATGGACCTGTTGCGTCTTCATGCATTGTTTCGTCCATGGTTTCGTCTCTTATCTAAATCTGACCATGGAGTTGACTTTGGCGAAAAGCTGAAGGTGATTGCTGATAGACTGTCCCAATCAGTGGCGCCTGCACAATCCAATCACATTTGAGAGGGAAACAACAAATTGAGGGTTTCCCGAGATTTTTCTTTTTTCCTTTTTTTTTAGAAGTAGTAACGGGTACTCACGGTTATGGATAGAAATGTAGTGGAGTAAAGAGTACAATATTTGCCTCTCAAATGTACTTGAGTAAAGTCATGAGTACTCCCCAAAAATGATACTCGAGTAAAGTACAGATCCCTCAAAATTGTACTCAAGTACTGTACTCAAGTAAATGTACTTTGTTACTGTCCGGCTCTGCAAAAACCTAAAGTGCAAGTGCAAACGCTTTCATTATGTAATTTCCTATATAGTCTGTGAACTCTGTTTATGCAACTTCCACTGTGGATGGGGTTACCCGAAATGTTTGCACTTGCACTTTAGTTTTTTTATATATTCTGGTGAGGTCAATAAATCACTATTTGATGATATCCTCGTTTTTTTGAAGTCTTCCTTTTGAGTGTAATTTCCAGAATGATTACATAACACATTTCTGTGACACAAATAATGTGATGAGGGTGGTTGTGACTACTGGGGGAAGGGGCCCCCAGGACCCCCCAAGCGTAGCTGATTATGAGCTTTCTGAGGTTGACTGGGCCTTTTCATGTCTCTGCCCAGGGGCCCAGTGGCTCATATTCCGTCCATGCTTGATACATAGTATGATTTTGCGTGAGATATGTCCCCTGCCCTTGAAAAAGTCTGAGTCCACTACTGAGTAGGAGTACAGTATGCTGTACAGTTGAAACTGTTGACGTGCCTGTTCAGTGTTTCTGATTTGCTTTTTTGTCAGAGCGAGATTGGGACTCGGTAACTACACCCATCGGGTTCTCTGCACCGCTGGCTGTGTGTGTGTGCTGCCTGGTTGGAGCCAGTATCGGGTCTTCATCATGTGTAGGAGGAAAACAACGAAAGGTAAAACAGTTGTCACGGTGATAAAGTATCTCATGTTTTAGCTTCTCTGAGTCATTCAGACAACAATGTCCTGGCAGGTTTGAAAACTGTTTTACTTGAAAGTCATAATCATTGCTGCTAGGACTAGGTGACAGTAGCGTTGTAGGTTTCTGATTGTAGATTGCTGTCTGCTGCAACAGGCCATTTGGTACAATATATTACCTACTCCACTCAACTAGTACAGCAGGTTATAATGCCTTCTTGTCTTGACCGTTGTCATGAGCGAATGTTTGGGTTCTTAACATCCAGTTTTTCTGATAGAGGCAAATATATTGTATAACATAATTTATTTGTAAAGCAACATCTGCAACTGGATGGGAATATACAGCAGCTATGGTTACCTGCCACTGCCTGTTTTTTTATGGAATGTGTCTTTGTGTTACAGATCAGGGCTCCCAGACTACTCTTTCCAGTAACTCCACAGCTGCCTCAAGTGAGTGTGTTTATAATATTTACGCACTGCTATCTGTCTCCCTCCCTCATGTACAGATGCTGTGTCCAGTGTCAAAGCAACAGATCTCTTTTGTGACTGGATTGTGTCTCTGTGTTACAGATGAGGGATCCCAGACTACACTGTTGAGTAACTCCACAGCTGCCCAAAGTGAGTTTGTCAAAGAGAGAATACATACACACCACCTCCATCAACAGCACAGGGGCTGCAGCCAATTTAAACATAGAGCTTAGCTTATATAAACTTGGGGCTGCAGCCAATTTAAACATAGAGCTTAGCTTATATAAACCACCTCCATCAACAGCACAGGGACTGCAGACAATTTAAACATAGAGCTTAGCTTATATAAACTACCTCCATCAACAGCACAGGGGCTGCAGCCAATTGAAACATAGAGCTTAGCTTATATAAACTTGTTTCACCGTGTCAGAGAGCTGCCCTGTGGTGCAGTATGTGTAGATCATTTTCTGAACTTGGTTTCATGTTCTGAGAATCTGTGTTGCAGATTTTGTTTTCAGCAGAAGCAGAAAAGTTTAGGTTTCAGTAAATACAATACTTCATGTTGTTCAGTGAATTAAGCCGCATTCAACTGATCTTAGGTTTGACATTTAGTGCATTTTGCAGATACATGTTGAAAGAACAAAGGGGTTACACTTTACTTGAAGGTACAGTATCTACATAAGAGTGACATGACACTGTCATGAACGTGTCATAAACATTATACAAGTCATAACATTTATGACAGTCATAACACTTCTGTCACTCGCTTCTGTCAAGTGTCATTCGGTTTTTGTCATGACAAGTTAGAGTTAGTCAAGTCAAGTCAAGTCAAATTTATTTATATAGCACATTTCAAAGCAATAACATTGCACCAAAGTGCTTTACATAAAATAAAAATAATAATAAAAATAATAATTATAATAATAATAATAATACATATACATACCAATAAACATATATAAAAAAGGGAGGGGTGAGGGAGTGGGGGAGTGTTAAAAGCAGGGGCGTCACTAGACCTTATTCACTGGGGCACGTGCCTTTCGCTGGAAACGGCATTCATGAGCGCATCTCCGTGCCTGCTTTAGTCATGACTCAAGCCTTTCACTTATTAGCCAATAAAAAAACAAGGAAAAAAAGAAAGGGGCTATAATAGCCAATCAGGAAATAGCACCTCTGTAGCTGGGTAAGATTTAACGCAACAACCAATGAAAATCGTTCACATGATTCTTCCGAGAGTTTCCTTGTACACACACACAAAACCGCTGGAGCTCGTCACATCACTTTGAGCAGAGAGTAAGTCGTCCCATGTTTTAATGTTACAATAAATTCACAACTTGTTTGACAGATAAA
Organism: Alosa sapidissima; assembly: GCF_018492685.1. NCBI lineage: Eukaryota > Metazoa > Chordata > Actinopteri > Clupeiformes > Clupeidae > Alosa > Alosa sapidissima. Next base: position 35,803,038 of record NC_055964.1, on the reverse strand, counting down.
ATGACAAGTTGATCGCTGTTAGAGAATGTTGCCCACATAATTAGCATCTGTTTTTCAATGCTTAGCGTCATTGTAGCTTAAATTTAGCAACAGTTTACCAGCTTGTGCTCTCTCCCTCACACACACACTCACACCATGCGTAGGCTGCATGCACACATGCGGACAATTAATAATGATTAATATGTATACTGTAGAGAGAATCCTGTAAAAGTAGCCTATTCATGGGTTTCATCAGGTCCCTTTCCACAGGTGTATTAATCAAGCACCTTAATTATCAATGCAGACTGCATGGTGCTTGATTAATACACCTGTGGAAAGGGAAGGAAAGGAAGCTGTCCTACTGTAAAACTAAACATAGCCCATAAGCTATTCAGAGACGGACATCAGAACATTCTTCCTGAACAGAGGGAGAGGAACAGTGAGGAGGATGAGGGAGGTATGATCATTGGCCACATTAACGGTAACATTAACATGCTGGTAATAGCCAGTGCTGTGATTTGATCAATGGTTTAATGGCAAACTTAAATAAGTTTGCTGCATTTGCAAATGTAGCCTATAATAATCTACACAGAATCAGAGTAGCCTATAGGTTTATAGATTATTATAGGCTGCATTTGCAAATTATCACCAAAAGTCAGTATGAAGGCGTTAGTAGGCTATTTAAGCTACAAAGAACTGCAGTATTGCCAGGATGACTATAGGACCCTTGCCTGGGAGGGAAGTATATCTCAATTGTGACTAAAAATAAGCTTCCCTTGTGTTAGTAGGAAAGCCTATTAAATTCATGCAGTGAGTATAGGCCTACTTATGCCTATGTGTTTGGATGTTGCTGGATAGTAGCTGCTACAACAATTGAGGGAGAGAGTGCTGGAGAAGGAGGAGGAGGAGGAGGAGGATGAGAAGAAGGTCGAAGAGAAGGAGGAGAGGGGAGAAAGAGCACAGGCTCTTTAATATTACAGAGCACAGGCTCTTTAATGTAGCCTACAGAGCACAGGCTCTTTAATATACAGTAGCCTACAGAGCACAGGCTCTTTAATATACAGTAGCCTACAGAGCACAGGCTCTTTAATATAGCCTACAGAGCACAGGCTGGGCAGTCCAGTACCAGGCAGGAGGAGGAGGAGAGAGAAACGATGAGGACATAATGGGGGCTAGACGTAAAACTTGTATCTTTACCAGTGGTTTAATATAGCCTACAGTATGACGTATGACGTACCAGTGGTTTAATATAGCCACAGTATGACAGTGACAATAATGATTTAGAAGCTTGTACCCGTAGGCTAGCCATTTATTTCATATTGCGCGCACATTTAAACATTTTTTTTATGTATTGGGAGTTGGGGGCCTGTGCCCCAGCAAAGCTCTTGGTCTAGAATCGCCCCTGGTTAAAAGCTAGGGAGAAGAGGTAGGTCTTTAGGTTGGATTTAAAACTACTAATAGTGGGGCAGGATTTCACAACATCAGGAAGGCTATTCCAAAGCTGGGGAGCATAGACAGCTCTGTCACCTTTGGATTTAAGAGAGGCAGAAGGAACACAAAGAAGACACTGGGAAGATGATCGGAGGAGAGGTCTAGGAGACACTGGGAAGATGATCGGAGAGGTCTAGGAGACACGGGGAAGATGATCGGAGAGGTCTAGGAGACACTGGGAAGATGATCGGAGAGGTCTAGGAGACACTGGGAAGATGATCGGAGGAGAGGTCTAGGAGACACTGGGAAGATGATCGAAGAGGTCTAGGAGGACAGTAAGGAATTAAAAGATCACATAAATACTGAGGTGCTAAACCATGTAAAGCTTTGAATTTGAGTTAGTGTTAGGGTTATGACAGTGACATGTCACTCTTATGTAGATACCTTCAAGTAAAGTGTTACTGAACAACATTTTAAATCATGACAAGGACATTCTCCTATTTTATAGGCACACATGATTCAGAGAAGGCTGAAGAAATCACATCATTAGAGCCAAAACCATCTTGAAAGAGAGGACTGCAATGACTTCAGCTGTGACATCCTAATAAAAGAGAGTAGTTGCATCTCAACTCTAGTATCACTACAAATACTACACTCTCTATGAGAGCTACTGCTACATGCATTACTTAAACTATGCAAGCATTACTAAAGCATTACTTAAGCTACTGAATATTATAAACAGAGGTAGGCCTATTTTATTTTCTATTCAAAAACAAAATGATCAGTTTTTTATATTTTACAGTTATGTCATATAATGGTTTTATTGTATTGTATTGTATATGTTTATAAAAAACTAAAAAATAAACATGAAAAATAAACAAACCTGACTTCCTGCACAATCACGGACAGCACCTTTAATCTACTAAATATAAAAGAGGTAGGCCTATTTTATTTTATTTTCTGTTGAAAAACAAACTTATTTATACTTTACGATTATGGCACATAATGCGGATATGTTCTGTAATGTGATGCATATTAATTATAGTGTGCACATGTACAGCTGCAATATCATATTTATTGTTTTACACGGCTTACACTGTTTATTGTTTTATGTTACACAACATTATTCACAAATCCATTATGGGAAATCGGATAACTTCCACTGACATCAAGATGTTGCTAACATTTGCACTTATAAATATAGTGTCCCACTGGAAGAAGAAAGTAGCAGTGACAGTCTGCTCAGTAAAATGCTGCAGAATGCGTTGAAATGACCACTAGTCTGAGCTACACTGTAACTAAACTGGGTCATGTGATCAGTCCTCACACACTCTTAGTTAGGAGGTGGAACAGGGAAGCAGTAGGTGGGTCATGTGATCAGTCTTCACACACTCTTATTAGCAAAGATGGTTGATGAGAAGATACTTCCTGAGAGGTCATTTCCTGTCCCTGGAAATGTATGCAAATAGGGCAGCAGTAGTACACGCCCCGCACGAGGGGGGGCCACTATCCCCCATTTATGCAGTGATCGGGCTCCCTTTTAACATTGAGGTCTATGGCAGAATCCAAGAATTTCCCAGAATTTGTCAAAGCCTTATTTTTCTGAGCAATGGATGCACATTTCGGACACGGTATCATGATCTCCAAACCCTCCTCCCCATTTCAGGAGAATGTCATGACAGTATGACCCTCCAGTAGGGAGAAAATTTACATTTTACAACATTAATGAAGGTGTACACCAAGTTTGTTTTGTACTCTGTGTACACCAAGTTAGTTTGCTTCTGTCCCCTCTGGTTCAGTCCCTGCCTGCACAGGGGCGTGTCACTGACGTATGACAGACGTTTGAACGCCTCGGTTCCACGCCAGCCAGAAGCCAGAAGCCGCCTTCCTCCTAATTAATGTTGTGAAGGAAACAAGGAAGGAACTATAGAAGGATGGAGGAATGAAGCCCGATGAACTGCACAAATGAGACGTCCTCGACTGCGTAAACGCCATTTGGAAAACCTGCAACGTCAGTGTAAGGGCGGATCCAAAAGACATGTGACAACAAACATTGACAACATGAAAATACAAAGCCTACAGAGCTGGGGATGAAGCTGGCATGAGAACAGCGAGAGCCAACCTGTCCCGTGGCATCAAGGAAGCAAAAAAGGAATACACTCACAAGATAACCACCCACTTCAAAGACAGCAGGAACGCACAAAGCCTATGGCAGGGCATTCAGGCCCTCACGGACTACAAGCCCGCGCCACAGAGCTGTGAGAGCAACATCCCTCTGCTCAACAACCTGAACCGCTTCTTTGCTCGCTTTGAAGCACAAAACAGCAATTGCCCACAGAAGACCCCTCCCCCTCCACACGAGCAGCCCCTGTGCCTCTCTGCCGACAGCGTGAAGAGGACACTTGCTGCTATCAACACCCGTAAGGCAACAGGTCCAGACAACATCCCAGGTCGTGCGCTGAAGGACTGCGCAGGGGAGCTTAAGGATGTCTTCACAGACATCTTTAACACTTCCCTGAAGCAAGCCATCGTCCCATCATGTTTCAAAGCTGCCACCATCATACCTGTGCCGAAGAAAACTGCTCCATCCTGCTTCAATGACTACCGCCCTGTGGCACTGACACCCATCATCATGAAGTGCTTTGAGCGGCTTGTCATGTCACATATCAAAGCCATTCTCCCCCCCACCCTGGACCCCTTCCAGTTTGCATACCGAGCCAAGCGGTCTACAGAGGATGCAATCTGCTCTGCCCTCCACCCAGCCCTCACCCACCTGGAAAAAAGAGACTCATATGTGAGATTGCTGTTTATAGACTTCAGTTCTGCATTCAACACCATAATACCACAACAACTCATCTGCAAACTTGACAAACTGGGACTCAGTACCTACCTCTGCAACTGGCTACTGGACTTCCTCTGTCAGAGGCCCCAAGTAGTACGTGTTGGCAACAATTCCTCAAGCAGCATCACACTGAGCACAGGGGCCCCCCAAGGCTGCGTGCTCAGTCCGCTGCTCTTCACCCTGCTGACGCATGACTGCACTGCAACCTACAGCAACAATCACATAGTGAAATTTGCTGACGACACAACTCTGGTGGGTCTCATCACCAAGGGCGACGAGACTCAATACAGGCTGGAGGTCGACCATCTGACCACGTGGTGCAGGGACAACAACCTCCTGCTGAACGTCAGCAAGACCAAAGAGATTGTTGTTGACTTCCGGAGAGGTCACACCCAACACCTGCCACTTGACCATCGACGGTGCTGTGGTGGAGAGAGCGAGCAGCACCAAATTCCTGGGGGTGCACATCAGTGAAGACCTCTCCTGGACCACCAACACTGCATCACTGGCGAAGAGAGCTCAGCGCCGCCTGTACTTCCTGCGGAAACTCAGGCGAGCAAGTGCTCCACCAGCCATCATGACCACATTCTACCGAGGCACCATTGAGAGCATCCTCTCCAGCTGTATCGCTGTGTGGGGCGGAAGCTGCACTGAATACAACAGGAAAGCCCTGCAGCGCATAGTGCACACAGCTGGAAGGATTATTGGTGCTTCACACCCCTCCCTGAAGGACATTTACACCACCCACCTCACCCGCAAGGCGACCAAAATTGTGAGTGATGCAAGTCACCCCGCTCACAATCTGTTTGATCTACTGCCCTCTGGGAAGAGGTACAGAAGCCTGCGCTCCCGCACTACCAGACTCACCAACAGCTTCATACACCAAGCTGTAAGGATGCTGAACTCTCTCCCTCCTCTCCCCCCTCCACCCTCAGCTACATAACATCCTGGACATTGGACCCACAATGGCCGCCTGCACTACTCCACTTGCACACTTGCACACTTGTACACTTTACAACTTGTTGTTGTTGTCCTGAAAACACAACACTTCTGCTGCTCTTACATAACTTGCACCACTATGCCACTTTCTTTCTTACTTAGGTCAAACAGAACTACCCAAGCCTTTTATTGGCCTGACTTTGCACTAGTATTTTATTGACTGTCTATGCACAATTTCAACCAAATTTTGCTGCTCTTATTTTTTCATTATTATATGTGCCCTCTTATTTACTTACTTTTTTGTTTACTTGAATGTTATGTTTGTCTGTGGACTTAAATTGGTAAAATATGTCTTGTCTTCACCGTGGGATAGTGAGAAACGTAATTTCGATCTCTTTGTATGTCTGGAACATGTGAAGAAATTGACAATAAAGCTGACTTTGACTTTGACTTTTGACTTTGAAATACACCTGTGTGTGTGCAGGCCCTATGCATGAAAATGTAGGCCTATTTATGGATACAATTAATACAGGACTAATCTGTGAATATGCTAGCATACTGTTTTATGCAATTCAAGACGAGAAACACAGTAGATCAAATTGATTAGAAGAATAATTTAGTAAGGAACTACTGCAACATTTTCTAGGTCACCTCTTCTTAACCTAATCTAACATTAAATATTTAATGCCCACCAGATGGCGCCATGGCACTGAACTTCGGCTGATGTGAGCAAGCAGTGAAAGGGCGCCATCTGGTGGCCATTAAATAACACACAGGTCTGCGGAGGGGAAAGCGAAAGCAAACAGAAGACGGCGCGTCACTCTTAGAAGGCAAAGTAAAATAGTACCCTACTGCAAATTAAATTTTTAAATACAGACTACGACGACGAGTATTTAACAGTGAAGCGTTTGCTCATTTCTTCTTATCTGACTGAGCGCAATGAGTATCTGATGGAGCGATGTCAGACTGCTAACTAATTCCTGACACACGCCACATTTACATAACAGGAGGCAGGCAAGCAAGTGTGTGACCTAGAATGGTGCAGAGAGAAAAAAGGTTTGAACTACATTTTTATAAGATAGCTCGATAGTCAGTCGATAGTTTCAGTAGATATATTAGTAGCCTAGCCTAGGTTACTCCTAGTATCAAGGGTGATTTTTAAGACAGGTAAAACAGATTTAATGGAATAAGGTGGATATGTATTGATCATTTGGATATTTATTTCTGCATTGATTTCTTATTTATTTGTTATATATTGTAACGATTTGATAGCGATGCACACAGTTGTCCAATCAAAAGGTTTAATGCAGAAGCGGGAATCAGCCAACCACATAGACCAAAACACCATTACATAGGAAACACAAGGGAAGTCAAGAAAACAAGCACGATACACAAGCAGGGTAGTCACATACAATACACCGGGTAAAACACATGAGGTACAACGTAAAGAAAGACTACACAAGCTAACACATACATGACAAGGTAAACGCAATTACACTCACTAAAACCGACATTACACAAACCAGTATTCACACACATTGCATTCTGGGAGGCTAGCACTCCAAGACACCGACGTTACACAGCCCCCTCGCGAGCTATTGCCGTCCTTGGCAATATCTCCTCGCTTAGCCATTGCCATAACGTTGGTGTGGGCATTCACTCGCTCAGTCCATCAGTCTGTGGTACCGCCAACAACCCGTGGGGTGCACACGCTGCAGGAGCTCACTCAACGGCTGCCACGCTGCTAGCAGTCCAGTGCGGGCGTGCTAGCAACCACGTGGCCGTCCCCGCTCGTCACCAGCTCCCTCTCAGCAGCCGCCCTCAGGCTGCACTTTCCGCAGCGTGTCACCGCGGCACTCCTCCTCTCCTGGCGGGGCCCTAGGTGGCCTTCCTACCGTAGACTGTGGCACCAAGCACTGGAACTCACGGGTCAACTGTCGCTGCACCTCCGTCGCTCCACTCCACAGTCGCACCGACCAGGATAGGCAGGCACCAGCTCCGCTGCAGCCGGACACGCTGAGCTCTCAGGCCGTCAGCTACCGGTTTCGGTGTCCCTCCTCGCGCTGCCTCCTCGCAGAGCTGTCCTCCTTTGCTCTCGGCCCGCTCCACTCAGTCATGGTCATGACGAAGGCTTGACCCCCCTCTTCTGCCTCGTGCTATCTCCCAACACAGCAAACCTTTTTTTTTTTTTTTTTTGGCGCCGGCCAACAGGCCAACTAGAACAGGCGCCCACACAGCACGGTGCCTCTCACACGCACCCAAACGTTTTAAAGGTCAGAGTTCACAGTGCCTTTCCGTCGAAGCTGCCCCACCGTCATGAGTTCGCTGCCCCCAGCGGCTCCGCCAACCGTCCATCGACCAGGAACCTCTTCCTCGCCGCTCTCCCTCGGCTCTGCTCGCACGTCGCGGCCAGGGCCACCGCCAACTCTAGCCTTGAGCCGCCCGGCGGGGGCAGGGGCTCCTGGTCTTCTCGCAGCGGAGTCAGCGCCCAGGCCAGTGTCGTCTTCTCCGCGACCGCTTCTTCAGGCCCCTCTTCCGGCAAGATCTCCTCCCATGGCAGCAGGCAGGTCCAGGTGACAACTCCTCTCCTCCGGGGGCAGTAACGATAGAAGGCCTCAAGCTCTTTAGCAGCCCTTACAAGGGCTCTCTCCGGATCCTCTTGCGTGGGCCTCCACCCAGTTGTGAGGTCTCCCGCTCCCAGCTTCTCTTGCTGAGCAAAGGCCATGTTCGAAAGTCACTTCTGACACCAATGTAACGATTTGATAGCGACGCACACAGTTGTCCAATCAAAATGTTTAATGCAGAAGCAGGAATCAGCCAAACACATAGATCAGGACACCATTACATAGGAAACACAAGGGAAGTCAAGAAAACAAGCACGATACACAAGCAGGGTAGTCACATACAATACACCGGGTAAAACACATGAGGTACAACGTAAAGAAAGACTACACAAGCTAACACATACATGACAAGGTAAACGCAATTACACTCACTAAAACCGACATTACACAAACCAGCATTCACACACATTGCATTCTGGGAGGCTAGCACTCAGTCCAAAAGACACCGACGTTACAATATTATGTCCCCCCAGTCTGAGTATTGTCTGTTCCTTATCTATTTGTTTCATGTGTTCAACAACAAGGACCATGCTGGAAATAAGTTTTGTACTTTTGCATGTCATCCTTTGGATTGCTGTATATTTATTGTCTTGATCCTGAAATAAATCAAATCAAATGAAATCAAAACAGTACTCGCTACTCCAGCTCCATTTTGGGAAAGAGATTCGGTCGAGAGATTCCTGTAGTCTAGTTGCATTTTCTTGAACCCAGAAATGTTGAGTACCCTAAAGTTTATTGCAGAAATGTCATCTATAAGCCTAGTGGATGGAACTTGCACTTTGGACATTTGCATAATCAGCATAATAAGATAAGGGGAGACACTACAGGTGAATAGGGTAAACATTTGAAATAGAAATCACCATGACACTTTTTCAGCTGATTACTTATGTTCAGGTGAGGAAAAAAATGTATTTCATGTTTTTTCTATTTAATGTTTAAATATGTAAATATGGACTTCTCATTAAATATGCACTACCAGACAAAATCAGATTGTGTGATAAAGCCAGGCTCAAAATTATTTTTCCAAGGGAAAACACGTATACTTGGGGGTCTGAGTTGGTGAAAACCTGTAAGGAAGCTGGTCAGGAGACCGTGTTGACCTGTTACACCACTCCTTACTGCATGGCATCGCTTAGAGCACCTGTAAGGAAGCTGGTCAGGAGGCCGTGTTGACCTGTTACACCACGTTGGCCTTCATGGTGCCCATATGAAGAAAAGGATTGATTTTATTCAAGTGGTTAGACTATAAGGCAGGTGTTGCAGTAAAGGATTGATTTTATTCAAGTGGTTAGACTATAAGGCAGGTGTTGCAGTAAAGGATTGATTTTATTCAAGTGGTTAGACTATAAGGCAGGTGTTGCAGTAAAGGATTGATCTTATTCAAGTGGTTAGACTATAAGGCAGGTGTTGCAGTAAAGGATTGATTTTATTCAAGTGGTTAGACTATAAGGCAGGTGTTGCAGTAAAGGATTGATTTTATTCAAGTGGTTAGACTATAAGGCAGGTGTTGCAGTAAAAAGTCCAACAAGCTCTTTAATTAAGCAGGTGCATGCAGGCAGGCAGCCTGCCATGCTTTGTAATGGCACAAGCTGAGCCCTGGGGAGTGGGAGTCCTGGGTATTACTGTGGGCTTCAGGGGTTACAGTATGTTGAGACTGGAGCTGTAACCTCGGACAGATTAAGGAGTTAAGTACCCCTTGCAAAAGAACTACAGCATGCACACACACACAATGGGTAATAATTTAAAGGAATCTAGTTGCAGTCTTGTAAATAGTGACCCTGCAAGATCTCTAATAATTGCAAAATCATAGTCTGTGACTTAAAACTCTACTACTTGTCTTAAGATGTGAGAGGGTCTGAGAATGTAGTCTTTCAAAAATCTTTTCCAAATCTTTCCAAAGTCTGTCAGTGTAAGGAGGGCTTTATCCAACTTGGATCCAACAAGCTCAGTTCAAAACCCAGCATCTATGACGGTGTGGAGGTGCATTAGTGCCACCGGCATGAGCATCTTGCCCTTCTCGCAAGGCACAATCAATTCTAAATTATGTACACAAGGTTTGAGCAACATATACTGCCATCCAGACAATATATTTTAAAGAGAAGACCTTAAATATGTCAGGAAAACCATGGCAAATTAATTCTGCACATATTTGAACAGTGTTTCTCTATAGAGGAAGAGTCCAGGTGCTACGTTCCACATAGATGACAACATAACAGCAAGGAAACAAAATGCAAGTCCTGCGGGTAAAAGAGGCAGCAACTACTGGAAGCACAATATTCCATCAGACAAGCTGAAAGCAACAATTCATCCACCATGTTGGGGCTACTGTTTATCTTCTATTCATTCCATATTCTCTCTGTAAAATCAGGTAAGTCTGCTTTCATAGATTATTTAACCAAAACACTACACTATATTGGTAGCCTACACACACTAGGGATTCTGCTAGTGACATTTTGGCATGCAGGCTGTAGTAAGATTGGTACAATTGAGTCAGAATGCCTGCAGTCAGCAGGAAACATCAAATATTGTAACACATTGTAAACGAGTTAATAATATATTTTTCAGATAATGAATGGATTTTTAAATGGATATACATCAATTTCTGAAGCATGGTTTAGTGGAATGACTGTTCCATACGGTCTCGCAAGCAGCCTCCTTCAAATGCGCTGTTGACTGTCAAAATACCGATGCGTTCTTTGACGTCGCGCTTTGCGCCGTTAAAGGGAATGACAGATGTCATTCTCATTGGTTTAAATGATGTTACGCCCCAAACACACCCATGACTGATTAAGAAACCTAGGAACACCATGTGCTCGACGTTTGATAATGAAAACACTCCCACTGTGGACTGGACATCCTACTAAATTGGAATAAGCTTTTGACTAGTGACCATGCGCTTTAAACTGTCATGATAGGTCCCAGCATCCCTCTTACTGATTATGCCAGAAAATGGCATCGACTACAAGCACAAAGTCATCACAACTAATAGTAGATGATGCTACATGGCTTCACATGCCAGACATAATCAAGTTCTTAGAGAAATAACTGGGAATTTGTTCTCTGAAAGGCTACCATATCAAATAATAGAGGGGAAGTCCCTCCTCCCTTTTTGGAATGCTACTGCCTCAGAGTGTACAGTATTAGGTCAGTTAACTTAAAGGTGTAGGTAGGTAGGCTAGGTTATAGCATTCAGACTAGACTCCTTTCACCAAGTTTATTCACCTTTTCTTCTACAGGTTTGCATTCTTTGTTGCTGTTTCATATATATTTAGTGGGTGAGACTCCATTCCCAGAATCCCAGACTCTGTTTATGCTGGATGACATTCAGATTGGATACTACAACTCAAAAGACAACAAGTTTGTACACAGAGGCATGAATGGTCTGGAGAGAACACCTGATGCCATAGAACTGGAACTAGCTCCTAAATTGAAATTGAATCATGAACGTATGAAAAATAAGGTCTCTTATCTGAGACAGATTCTGAACCACACAAACAGTGAGTCAAAATAGATATACAATAAATAACAATAAATGTTAGAAATAAACTGATAGTGATGCAGCAGTTCAGAACTAATAATGTGGATTTTAGTGTCTCAACATCTGTCTTTCTTGTGCTTTCTTAGGTATTCATGTTCTACAGAGAGCTGCAGGATGTCAGTTACAGGAAAATGACGACGTAGGAATTTACTTGAGCAAAGACGCATTCAACGGGGAGGCTGGAGATGTCCGCTATTACAATCCACAAAATGACAGCCTTCATTCTGACTGGGTGTGGCCAGAAGCAATGGACAATACATGGCCTGGGGGTGTGCATATACATGGCCTGGGGGTGTGCATATACATGGCCTGGGGGTGTGCATATACATGGCCTGGGGGTGTGCATATAGCATATACATGGCCTGGGGGTGTGCATATAGCATATACATGGCCTGGGGGTGTGCATATAGCATATACATGGCCTGGGGGTGTGCATATAGCATATACATGGCCTGGGGGTGTGCATATACATGGCCTGGGGGTGTGCATATAGCATATACATGGCCTGGGGGTGTGCATATACATGGCCTGGGGGTGTGCATATAGCATATACATGGCCTGGGGGTGTGCATATAGCATATACATGGCCTGGGGGTGTGCATATAGCATATACATGGCCTGGGGGTGTGCATATAGCATATACATGGCCTGGGGGTGTGCATATAGCATATACATGGCCTGGGGGCATATAGCTTATACATGGTACCATGATCTCTGCATTGAACGCCTGAAAACACACTTGGCCAAAGAAAAGAATCGTATTTTTAAAAAGAGTAAGATATATATATATATATATACATATATACTCACACTCTGGACATATTTAGATTGGGTATGGATTGCATTTTTCTTCTTTAACGGTGATCCATTTTAAGGATGACTCATATCATGATTATTTTTTTCCATTATTATGCACTTCACTTTTAACCATTGTATGCTTGTATTTACAATTACTCTTCGCTCCTTGAATGACCCCTGTGTTTGAAATGTGCTAAATAAAACCTGTCTTGACTTGACTATGTTTCATAGTGAAGCCCAGAGTCAGGCTCCTCCAGAAGACACTCCCAGACTCTGGAGGGGCCAAAGTGACCTGCCGGGCCACTGGTTTCTACCCCCGTCACATCAACCTGACCCTGCTCAGAGACGGCCAGCCTGTGTCTGACCACCAGATCACTGGGGGGGAACTGCTACCTAATGGAGATGAGACGTACCAGATGAGGAAGAGCCTGGAGGTCAGTGCAGAGGAACTAAGAGAGAAACACCAGTACTCCTGCACAGCTGAACACCTCAGCCTGGACAACAAGCTGGACATCAGTTTAGGTATTATTGGTTTACAAATATGGAATGTTGGATGTATGTTTTGTAGTGTAGTGTGTAGTTTTAGTATCAGGTGTACAGTTGTGTTTAGTTTTGATGTCTGTGTCTGTCATACTCCTGTACTCGGGATACTTCTGGAAGACAGAACTGACTCTCTCTCTCTCTCTCTCTCTCTCTCTCTGGGCAGATCATGAGTGGGATTCAGTAACCACATCCATTGTGCCCTCCGTGCTTATTGCTGCTGGGTTAGTGTGTCTTGCTGGAGTCGTTGCCTTTATCATATGGAGGAGGACCCACACAGGTGAAATAGCTCTTACTGATTTCACTTAAAGACTGAGACACATAGGTTATCCATATCATACAAATACAATCATAATTAAATTAATTATTAAACATTCAATGCAGCTAAAGTTTTGATGAAGTCCAGACCTGGCTATTGAACTGGTAAACTGTGGCAAATCAATGGCATTGTGCTGATTGGAAATCCCCAGAGGCTCATTGTGTGTACAGTTGATATTTGTGTATCATCAGAACAGTACAACTGCTCATACAATGAGCCTCTAGGTATTTAACTCGGACAGATGGTAAAAAATAGCCATGACACAACAGTGAAATCAATATTGTGAGATGTTTTATCTGCTTATAAAATTGTCAGATACACACTATATGTAAAATTCATGCACACAAAAAAAAAGCTCTGGCCATTTTACCAGCAGTTTAGCCCAGTGCCAGAAAAGACAACAACACTTGTTTATTCCCTGAATGGTATGACTGTAATCACCTGTCCTGTTTTGTACATGCTATTACCTGAATGGTATGGCTGTAATCACCTGCCCTGTTTTGTACATGCTATTACCTGAATGGTAGGGCTGTAATCACCTGCCCTGTTTTGAGACAAATGGTTATGAACGGTGTTTCAGGTCGAGGCTCACAGACCTCTCTGCAAGTGAACACAGACGCTTCAGGTGAGTGTGCCAGAAATTAAAGACAGTTTTCTCATTCCGTACATTTTGTTCATAACTACAAGTGATGAACTTGTTATCAACAAATTACGTAGAAAAAATATAGTAATACCATCGTTAATGTACCATGCTGTCAAAAAAGTTCTAAATTAATGAATTTTGAAGTTTTGAAGACTTGAATTTAAGCTTGTCTGATTTCAAATGCCACCTGTAACTCAGATGTAAAATACTGTGAAAATCACGCAGGCATGTAATTTATGTTGGTTTAGATGACCAAATATTATCAATACATAACTTTTAATACTAAGTTTTTATTGTTAAAGTAGCATGATAATGTTTTGGTCCTGTCCTCCCGCGAAACCTGACCAAACACGTTTTACTCATAGCCTATGCTGTCGGTCGCATTATCATTGTCTTATCATGCATTTTGTCAAAAGACTTTGAATAACTTTGTTAAGAGTTCAGTTGCTAGTCGTGACGTTTTTGGAAGTACAGAATTTGTGTGTTTGTAGCACAAGTAAATTACTGAATGCCCTCCTGTATTTGGCCTGAAAGGTAAACACTGCTCCGAAACATTAGGTGACGTGGTCACTCACTACAATGGGCATTTTACAGGCCCATTTAAGGTATATAAGGTAGATATACACTGGAATATTTCCGTAAGGGCCTTTTACATATTGACAAACATTGATAATAACATGTATATGCCTGTTAATGGTGAAAATAAGCAATTTATTTCAACATAGCATATTCAGCCCATGGGTTACACTGCAGAGTCATCTGATTTATTTCAACATAGCATATCTGACGATGGTATCCAACATGGCTCCCATGATTTGAGTTGGCCAAACTCTCCCTACATACGGCTCTGACACTACTGTACACACACATACAACTGTGTACAATCACAGTGGAAAGTGAAAAGGAAAAAAAAGATCTGTTTATCAATGCTGGCAAACTGACAATACAAACAAAGATCACAAGAGCCTTACACTTTAGCATGGATAGGGTCCCTACAGACAAACCAAAGTATTGTAAACTTTGAACGTGTACAAAGAGGTTATAACAAGACCTGTTTCTGAAGAAGGCGCATTGATTGACTTCGTATTCCAGTAGCGTCAAATTAGGGTGCGCGTTTGATCTTGCAGCGCTGCACAGATCTGGCTGAATCTTACTGTTATTCAAAGATAAGACACAACGTCAAGTTCTCTAACTTTTATTGACCACCGTCATCCACACTCGCTCATGATCTTCACACAATCAACATCCGGTTCCTATACAATAACAGTCCCTAGGTGTTTTCTACACAATAAAAGTTCCTAGGTGATTTCATAGTAAATACAACAAATTATATTTCACAGTTAACAAACTCACTCTCTTCTTAAAATAAAAATAAAAAATGTAAACCCTGAGGCTTTCCAATAAAGTGAACATAATAACAGTGCAAAACAATTTACCTTTTAACAGTATTCAAGTACCATGTTGTTATGAATAAGAGTACAACAAAAACTCTAATCTATATATTTTAGTCAAGTTTCCAGTGTCCCTCACTCAGTGCTTTCAGCAACTGTTCAGGTGAGGCCCCCTTTTTGGTTAAGCAGTCTGCAAGTTGTTCTTTTGTGTTGTTCCACAGAACACGCTCAATTTTCTGTGTTTGGATAAGCTCCTTGATACTACTCACTTCCAGGCGAAGTCTCTTCTCAGAGACAGACTTTGGGGACTTGAGTGCATCAACAAGTGAATAATTGTCAGTTACACAGATTAAAGGTGGAGCACGCTCGGCACCCCCTGTGGCCAATTCAGAAAACAGTGTAGCAAGAAAAATGGCATTATCTATTCCCTCAGACATTGCTAAAGTTTCTCCAGCAAGCGTGCTTCTCACCACTCTCTTAACTCTCTTAGACTGCCAAGAAAGTGGTGAAAATTTGGTGACTCAGGTGCCCTCCTTTAGTGCCCCGATCTGTGAGGTTTCCAAACGAGGCATCACTGAACACTACAATCTTGAGAGCACGGTCTCTACCCAAATGGTGAAAGATTAAACCTACTTTCTTGGACTTCAATTTGCACACTATTCTGTTTGCTTCATGTATTGTTTGCACTGTTGCATTTTTAAGCTTAGAAGCTAGGTAGCTGGCATCAAACAAGACGTCTGGCCTGGTCTGCCTCGCTACCCAGAGAATCTGACCTATCTTTGACCTGAGTTGATCCTTTTCCTCTTCACAAAGAGAAGAGTCATGTTGCACGGCTCGTGAAGGAGCCACATGTATTGGCTGCATGTGTTGAATGTAGTTCTCCTGGTGTATTTGCACAGTTTTGTCAACCGTTACAATGTCTATCCCCACATAACAGAAGTTGTCATGTCCCTCACGTCCAACTTGAAATACCGACGTAAGGTGGGGTATTACTGTATTGGAGAAACTGTCTGTGCCTCCCCAAATGAAGTCATCTACGTGACAGGCAAGTGCCCCACTCACATTGCAGTCCTGATCTGTCCAATAGAAAACAGCTGGATCGACCATGGACATCTTGCCTCCTGCTTTCAGCACTATTTCCTTCACCCTGTTGTACCAGTACAGGGAAGCATCTGCCAGCCCATACACACACTTTCTGAGCTTCCATAATTTTCCAGTACAGTCTGCTTCGGAGGGAGGTCTGATGTAGATGTCACGTGACAGTTCAACTCCCTGTAGGAATGCAGCTTTTATATCCATAGAATGTAGGGTCCATTGTCTTTGACAGATAACAGCCAAAAGTAGTCAAAGCGACTCTGTAGCACAAGTTGGTGAATCCTTTTGCAGTTCTGACATTTGTAATTCTTCAAAACCTCTAGCCACCAACCTTGCTTTTGGTACCAATCCAGTGGGTGTTTCTTTAAGGGTGCATACCCATCTGGTGCTAATGCGCTTTTGTCCTTCATCTTGAACAATTTCAAACACATTGTTATCTCTCCAATTCTTCATCTCTTCCTGTTTAGCTATGTCAAATGATAGATCTTTTGTGATCAACACATCCTCACTGTTATCTGTGGTATTATACCTAACATCAGCAATAATGGATTCTATCTGAAGGTTCTCCAACTTTGATATATCAACTGCATCTGTCTTTCCTGCAACATTGCTTGGCTCAATGAATAGCAGATTGTACCAGCTTTTGTATTTGCCTGTAGATTTGCCAGCACGCCCAAGAACTTCTGCTCTGTGTAAAGTCCCACTGTGGGCATCTCTGTAATTTAGAACTTGTCCTGTTTTCAGATGGACGTCAGCTTTCTGTTCTTTGTCATTACGTATCTCCATACAATCATTTGTCGGCTGTGTTTTGTGTGTGTCAGTGTTTGCTCCGGATTCTGTGTCCTCCATGTCGCTATCATGTTGCTCATCATCTTCCATGTTCACTTTCCTAAGTCTGAGGTAGTGCACCCTAACACATGTTCCTCCGTGCCTGACAAACACTACTGCTCCATCCTGACCAATTACAACTCCTGGTCCTTTCCATTCTGTACAGTCAACTCTCTTATAGTGCACTCTGTCACCCATTTCGTATCTCTCATCTGTGCTGCGTAGTTGTTTACGCAGAGCTCTCCTTATTCTCTCCGAACACTCTGCCTCTGTAAATGCTTTCCTTGCTGCATGTAAAGCGGAGATGTGTTTTGCTACCCACTCACCTCTTGTGGTGCCCTCTAAAGCTGGGGGCTTGTCAATCAGCACTGAGGGCAAGTTGGGATTCTGCCCAAACACCAACTGATGAGGACTGTAACCGTGAACATTTTGCATGGTATTCTTCGCCATAAGCGCCCAGTCTAATGCAGTGTCCCAGTCACAGCCGTTACTTGTCCTCACTTTCATGATGATCTCAGTCAGCGTTTGATTGTGTCGCTCTATCAGTCCATTGCTCCATGGGCTGTATGCAGCTGTTGTTTTTACTTCTATGTTAAAGTTTTCTGCCATGTCTCTAACCTCATCATTGTTGAACTCTCCCCCATTATCGCTGAATAGTTTCTGAGGTGGGCCATGCACACTTATCCAGTCATGAATAAAGTGTTTAACTATTTCAGATCCTTTCTTTGTGGTCAAAAGGCTTCCTGCACTAAATCGTGTGAATTGATCAATAATGTGGAGATACCAAAGACCTGGCTCAAGCTCATGCAGATCTACTGCCACGGTTTCATTGTGCTGTGATGCTAGTGGAAGACCATCAGCAGGCCTTGGTTTTGTCCTACTGTATCTCTGACACGTCTCACATTCACTGACAATTTTCTGAAGAACGATGGCACATTCTGCATCTTTAGTGCCTGAGCTAGATAGAAGCCTCAGCAATCTGTCAGCAGAGGCATGACCAAATTGTCTATGAAGCTTCACTAGGATTTTTTGTTTTTCAACTTTGTTCATTTGTTCTGAAATGGACAGAATTTCCTCATCACATTGCTTTTCTGTGTCCTTATTGCTGTCTTCATTTGAAGCAACACCCTCAGCAGCTACAAGGATATGGTCATCACTTGGCATGGTTTTGCCCTCTTTGTCCATAATGTTCACACAGTAATGACCAGAGCCCGTAAAATCCAGCTTTACAGGTTGACTGAACATCACTGCACTGTCATTTTCCATATCCAGCACAGTCCCCGCTTTTTTCATGGATGCCTTGCTCAAAAGCAGTGGAATCTTTGCTGGAACTATTTCAGTCTCAATGCTGCACTTCGTTAGGCCTATCTTAGCAGGAATTTGCAGTTTTCTGGTGGAATGGACCACTTTTCCATCACCAAACTTAAATGGTCTATTACTGCATTGCTCTGTCTTCTTCAGACTCTCTAATTCCTTTTGGCTTAGTCCTGCGATATAGCTATCTAGCCATTCTTCTCCACACACGGTACGTGTGCATGCTGTATCTATTATTGCAGAGCCAAAACATTCAGTTAAAAAGATCTCTGTGTCTGTTGGTGACTCTTTAGTAAAGAGAGTGATATTGCACTCTTCAACGTTGTCAGTCTCACAGTGGGTACATTTTATTTGCTCACCCTTGTGTGGGCAGTCTTTAGCCCAGTGGAACGTACTTTGGCAAATGGCACACTTTGATCTGCGCCCATACCTGTCCAAAGGGTTAGTGCCAGGCAGAGGTGTCTTTTGCTGTTCATTTTTGGACCACGTCTTGCCCCTCTGACGTCTTTGCTCTGTTGTGACATATGCAGTTTCCTGATTTATTCCCATAGGGTGCACAAACGTTTTCCCTCCAAAAATCCTTTTCAGTGCGGACTTCATTGAAGCAAAAGTCAAATCTGTACACGCTGTTAAAGCTAACTGTCGGTCTTTTACTTCCAAGCATGCAGTATCTAGTAGTTTGAAGGCTAAAGCTGCATCGGGGAGCTCCATTTTATACTTGTGCATCATTGAGTATCGCTGTTCAAATTCAATGATGTAGTCCACCATGGATAAACTACTGTCCCTTATAATTCGATCAAAGTTTGAATATGCCTCATACGTTCGGTCTTTTTCCTCTTTGAGAAACAATCCATCAAGTTTTTCTTTATTAAAGTCAGCATGCCAGTGTCTTTATTAAAGTCAGCATGCCAGTGTCTTTATTATTCATCGAAGGTCGGCGGAACTTTATAATTGCTAACCATCCTCTGCTACCAATGTTATTCAAAGATAAGACACAACGTCAAGTTTTAATGACCACCGTCACCCACACTCGCTCATGAACTTCACACAATCAACATCCGGTTCCTATACAATAACAGTCCCTAGGTGTTTTCTACACAATAAAAGTTCCTAGGTGATTTCATAGTAAATACAACAAATTATATTTCACAGTTAACACTTACAATACAAACATGCCTCACGTTCAGCCTGATCTACACAACGCTGAATCTTACAATACAAACATGCCTCACATTCATTCATTCTCTAGCTCTCCATTCACTGAGACTGGCTCTATGAATGGGAAACAAAGTGAGGGCAGCCTGCCCCCTCAAACGATAACAAAACACTGTGTGGGGTTTGGTCTTTGGTTCAAATGTAATGACAGAGTGTGAGGGGTGTATCCATACTGAAGCTTCTGTCCCAGAGTCTATATTTCCTCACTGAGTA
The DNA here is from genome assembly GCF_018492685.1 of Alosa sapidissima. NCBI lineage: Eukaryota > Metazoa > Chordata > Actinopteri > Clupeiformes > Clupeidae > Alosa > Alosa sapidissima. Next base: position 35,783,329 of record NC_055964.1, on the reverse strand, counting down.
CATACAGGAAATACGTATTTACATAGTCAATAGGCTTTGAGTTCTGTAGTCAGTTTTTTGTTGGCCATCGCAAAAGCAGATTAATTGATCAAGTTTGTACCCCTTTGCGTAGGTTTCTCATGTTTATTTGAATAAAACATTATACTAGCATACTCACAGATTAGTCTTGTGTAAATTTTATTCAGTACATTTTCATGTGAGTACACACACACACAGGTGTATTTTCATTTTGTCAATGTTTGTTGTGTTTTTAGGGTGTGAGTATAGTGTTGCAGGTAGCAGGTGCTGTCATGTTTGGATTCACTGATCCCACAGCTGCCCTCTTCCACCTCCTAACTAAGAGTGTGTGAAGACTGATCACATGACCCACCTACAGCATATACTCTATTAGAAGGTCCCAAACGTTCCCATGCTCTGGAAAAGTATGTGGAAGGGAATGTGTGAAGGACAGCAGGATGCTATGGTGAAGGAGAGGACTAGGCCTAGGACACAAGAGGCTTTCAGCTGTTGATGTGAATGTGAATGTGTGAAGGACAGCAGAATACTATGGAGAAGTGAAGGACTAGCACACAAGTGGGCTTCAGGTTCTATTTAGTGACGTCATCTCATGATAGAATTACAGATGTTTCTATTCTGGTTCTATTTAGCGACTCGTGATGAAATGACAGATGAACAGGCCATGTGATTCATCTGCATTCATATAACTTACTGACATCATACCATTCACTTGCTGTTTTAAACACCATGCAGCAATTTGACCTTTTGTGGTGTCAAGAATGAACAGATTTTGATGTTTTATGGACATTTTCATATGGTCAGACGCATACCTTGGCGTTTTCCTGGACAGTAGCGTTTCATTCTCCCACCACATCACTAATGTCTGTTGGTCTCCTGGACAGTAGCGTTTCATTCTCCCACCACATCACTAATGTCTGTTGGTCTGCGCTTTTTCCCCTCAGGAACGTCTCCAGACTGCACCCTGCACTCAAACAACGCTCCGCTGAAGTGCTCGTCAACACCCTCGTAACATCACACAACGCTCCACTGAAGTGCTCGTCAACACCCTCGTAACATCACACAACGCTCCACTGAAGTGCTCGTCAACACCCTCGTAACACCACACAACGCTCCACTGAAGTGCTCGTCAACATCCTCGTAACACCACACAACGCTCCACTGAAGTGCTCGTCAACACCCTCGTAACACCACACAACGCTCCACTGAAGTGCTCGTCAACACCCTCGTAACACCTTTCATCAACTACTGCACTGCAATCCTGACAGGCATTCCAAACAAACTCATCCATCGCCTCCAACTCATTCAACACTCTGCAGCACGGATCATCACCTGCACAAAGTCCTCCCAACATGTTACACCTCTCCTGATAGAGCTACACTCTCAACAGATCAACTTTGCACCCAAACTGTGGAACTCACTCCCCTCACACATCCGCACTCTCCACTCAATACAATACAAACCGGCTCTTGAAACCCACCTTTTCTAGATAGCTTATGGACTTTAATGTGCCTTTTACTACCACTATGTTTTTAATTAGTGTGCTGATTATTATTATCATTTTCCACTGTGTTAACTCTACTCTGTGTTAACTGTAAAGTGGCCTTGGGTACTCTGAAAGGCACTATGTAACAAATAAACAGTATTATTATTATTATTACTTTGCACTATAAAAGCAATAGATAGAACTAGGTAGAACTCATTTCTTGAGTTGCCTTTTTGTATTGTCCATTGCTACAGTACCTAGTGGCCACATATTTTTTGTTTGTCTACATTAAAAACGGATAATCTGCTCTCTGCCTCAGACACACACACACCGCACACACATTACGCTGACACGTACTGTACACATTTCTTGTAACGTCTTTAAATGTAAATGTGTAAATGTAAAGTTTTCCTTACTTTGGTTTTAGTCACAACAATGTAATGAAAATGCAACCAAACAGAATAAAGATACAGGATTCCTGCAGTTATGAATTGATGTAATAATGTATTGTCATATTGGTGAAAAAGGCAAAGAACATCTTTTTGTCATGATGTTGCAATATTATTCTTATTCTGTGTGGATTTCTTGAGTTGATACCAATGTCTGTTCAATTCCATGTTAATAGTCACAATCTAAATATGTAGAGAAACAAATGTTAATGCTTTGAATACTTATTTCCCCATCATATGCAGCTAATAAACATATGAGCATTGATGACATGATTCTTACATTGAAAACATTTATTATACAACACCAGTTACATTTTTTGTATTTAGAGAAGTGAATTTGTAAAATGTATTACTTCAAATATGAATGTGATGAAATCTGCACACAAATGAGAGGGAGAGACAAATGAGATGTTTGACAGCCCTGATTTACACATAAAGATGATTAAACACATATGATGATGTTGCCCAATCATCACTAATAATATAACAAACAACACAAAAACAATTCATACACACACTTCATCCATACACACACACACACTTCATCAATACACACACTTCATCCACACACACTTCATCCATACACACACTTCATTCATACACACTTCATTCATACACACACTTCATCCGTACACACTCTTCATACACACACTTTCTATGTAAGATGGTGAACATATGAAGTTTACTGACATGTGGCTGTTTTAAACGGTAATTGTATGAACCTTAGCGGTCGCTACAGCTACAGGCTTTGAGACGACACCAGTTGGAGAATGTGATGCATGTTGGGAACTGTAGGTTATCAGTGTAAATGCTATGTGGAGTTATGTGTAGTGAATCAGTGCTCACGAACAGTGAGTTTGGTGAAAGCAAGACCTTCACTTTTCACAAATACAATGGGATGGATTCATTAGAGTCTGTGTATTTGTAGATGTTTACAGTTTGGACTGTTCCTCAGCTCACTGAACAGAGGTCAGGGGAACTGATGCTCCAGGCTGTAGGAGGAAGAGAACACTTCATCAGATCAGCTGAAGGACACACAGAGACCAACGACGGAAACTGTCATCACCTCATATGTAAATGCTGGACATACAGTTAAAAACACAAAACATAGAAATGCACATTAACCCCTTACTGTACATGAGAATGAGTTACAGTGGGCAGTGCTTCGAATTGGCCAGCTTCACTCGCGGTCCGCGCGTGGGATCACGCGGTATCACGCGACTTTAATTTGTATTTTTCCAGTGAGACGCTGCAACAACCCAAACAACCGGTAGATGGCTCAAGTGAGCAGGGTGTCTCCTAAAAAGAAATGGAGCCTGGAAAACCCAACACAGACTTCACTACAGACTTTAGCAGACTGGTTTAGAAATAATGTAATAGCCAGAAATATGCCTGCCCTAATAAAGAAATATTTGGTTAACTGCGAGTGAATCCCGTTTGCAGCCGTAGAGACGCAGGACAAATTAAACATTCTGGTTTTCTCCGAGTGCAACGATGATAGACAGACATCATTTGGACAAAATATAGAGTATTAACCTCCGTTGCTCAGCCAAATGCCTTCCTGTTACGTCCTGTTATCACGGAGTTAGGCCTACAGGCGATAAACGATTTTTGATGGTCACAAGTTTACTTCATTAGGGACTGTTCGTTATTTATTTAAGGGGCTACCGGAGGAGTTTGGGGAGCATTAGTCCAAAAAGACGTGACCCTCCCTCGCCAGCAATACATTTTTCTATGACCCTCCAAAGTGATTATGAAAAAATCACTGTCAACTTTTTCCGGGTTTATCGCCTACTGTATTTTAACGTTTTCACATATTTGGCCATAAGCCGTTTATCATAGGCTATCACGAAACCAAACTACAAAGGCGAACACTTTAACAGGGGGAATTAATTGGGCATGAATCATGCTGAACGCTATTTCGCTACCTTAGAATAATAAGGTTCTATCTGCGTTTTGAGTAGGTACAACCGGGACGATTGAAACGGGGACGAATGAAACATTCCGGTTTTCTCCGAGTGCAACGATGATAGACAGTCATCATTTGGACAAAACATGGAGCATATTAACCTCCGTTGCTCAGCCAAATGCCTTCCTGTTACGTCCTGGTATCACGGAGTTACGAGCGATAAACGATTTTTGATGGTCACAAGTTTACTTCATTAGCGGTTTATTTTTTTGGATTATTAAAGAGTGTTCTTCATTTAAAGGTTTGACTTCGTGCTTATTCAGTAGAGCATTTAGTGCTCTCCCCAATCCCAGACGTTCACATTGCATGTTTGTTTGTAATGGATGCAACCGCGAGATAGGCTATGCGTTTGACAATAAGTTGTTAACAGAACCAAGACATATAGCCCAGCAGCAATCTAGGGACTGATCGTTATTTATTGAAGGGGCCACCGGAGGAATTTTGAGTGCTTCAGTTGGAAGTTGCATGACCCTCTCTTGCCTGCTAGAAATTGTTCAATGACCCTCCGACAGAATTGTTAAAAAAAGACATGACCCTCCCCTGCCAATTGTCTTCCGCCCGCGCCACAGCCACACACTTTGTGATAACATTCTTAAATCAATCTTTCCCGTGAGCTTGCATGCTACCAGTCCTTCCTTTTCAAATGTGTTGCGCCTGTTTGCACAATTTCACAAATAATCATATGTGATTAATAGTATGACAAATAATCCCTGTGCACGGGGACCGAAACAATGCATGCCAACTTTTTCCGTGTTTATCACGTATTTTAACTTTCCCCGCCGTCTTGCCGTTTTAATGTTTTCCCGTAGAATATCCCATATTTGAATACTCTCATAACAGCCCTGCCATCGGGCCTGTCTCTGTGTTGCCCTGTTGCTACCCCTTGCCCTTCCAACGAAACAGATGTCTTCAAATCATCGTTTTCCTTGCTTGAAGGCGAACTTAGAGTGATAAACCTATTTAAGTTTAACGGCGCGATTGTCGTGAGAGCACGATTCATTGGCGCTTGCATGTTCGGCCTTATGTCTACGTGCGCACCTGAGGCTACTCAGCTGCAAGAGAAATAATTTCCCCTCTTTGTATGTTCACTGCAAGTTGGCCTACCATAACTTACCAACTCTGCACTGTAGACTGGCTATTTATATTTTTCTGTGAAATAAGCAAATGTATTTGTTCAACTTTATGAAGCAGAATTACGCATAGGGTACTTGGAACATAATACATTTGACAAAGGACAGATGAATGTTGCTAGTGACAAAATATTAACTTTCAGTGTTTTACGATGTCTTTGTCATGGGGAAGTGTTTTTCCCCATGCATTTATTCTAGGTTACTGTCAGTGACTGCCGTGAGAGAAGCGGGTTCTGTGTTTCGTTCATGTCAGTGACTGACGCGAGAGAAGCGGGGTCTGTGTTGTGTTGTGTTGCGTTGCGTTAATTTATTTTCATTGGGCATACCGTGCCGTGCCGTCCACAGCTCTTCAGTTCTGACAAAGCCAAAATTACTCCTTAGCGCGTTTGTATGGTTATATTGCTTGACTGGGGGGGGGGGGGTCCCAAGCAGCTTTCAGCCATAAGGCTACTTTGAGAACATTTCAATTCACTCGACACTAATATTCAAAATGTTGAAAACTATTTCGGCATAGCCTATAAAGCAGTTTAATTAAATGGAATGTTAGTGGTAAACAAACGAGCTACTTGGTGAGGCTTGGCCTCACAGATGCGCTCGTGCCTTAGATGGCAGGAAAAATCTTCACGATAGGCCTATTAACTAACCACCCGATTCACGTTGGCTGGGGGGAAGGGGGGCCATCAGACAATTGTGCCCAGTTAATCCGGCCCTTCCCCCAAAAAATCACACCTTCCCACCTCTGACAGCTTAAAAGAAGTCAAGAGGACTCCTTACTCACAGACCTATTCACAAACCTGCGGTTTTGAAATCCTATGCAGCTACAGGAGCTTCCAATCGCGAGGAAGCAATTTTGCATTGTAGGCATAACTAACATGCAATAACGCCGCCAACAACAACCAAAACTAGGCTAATCATTGTCAACATGTAAATTAAATGTAACATTATTGTGAATCAAATTAAAATGTTCTCTTTTGCAAACGTAGGCATAGTAACAGAATAATTTAATAATGTTACAAGATACTACATCAATCCGTATGTTTCATTGGGCTACTAGGCTATTTGTTTTGCCTTGATTCATTTAGGCTAGGCCTTTTTATTCAGGGGCCATATTCACAAAGAATTGTAAGGCTAAAAGTAGCTCCTAACTGGCGAATTTAGGAGCAACTCCTAAAAATAATGGGCGTGTCACTCCTAACTTTAGGACTCCTAATTTTTTCACAAAAAGTAATTCACGAAGCATTTTAGACCTAAAAGTAGCACCTAAGTCTGGGACAGCTTAAGTCGAGAGGACTCCTAACTCACTAAGACCTATTCATAAACAGCTTTTTTGTGGCATTTTACGTTGCGATGTTTTGACATATTCTATGCGCAACAGGAGCTTCCAATTGTGAGGGAACAATTTTGCATTCATAAAGGGATGCAATAACGCCACCAACAACAACACAAACTACTCATTGTTAACATGGAAATGAAATGTAAGGTTTCATTGTGAATCAAATTAAAATGTTCTCCTCTTTGCAAACGTAGCCTAGGGATATGGTGACAGATTAATTTAATAAATGTTGCAAAGGTAGGCTACTGCATCAATCCATAGGCCTATGTTTCATTAGGCTACTAAGCTATTTGTTTTGCCTTACTCTTTATTCATTTAGGCTAGGCCTTTTTATTCAGTTATTAATCATCTTCCGTCCTTCACACTACTTGTGTAGCGCACGCATTCTCCGACCTGTCACCTGTCAGTCATCATCGGAAGGGAGGTGTTTGGAATTCCCGCGTTACAATCGTCAGCCAATCAAGGTGGTCACTTCAGTCAAGCTCGTGCATGAGTAATGACGTCATCCATAGCCACGAAGACTCACTCCTAGTTTAGGAGTTGTCTGAAAGGCTTTGTGAATAACTTTTAAGAGAAAACTCCAATCTAAAATCTTTAAGTGCGATTTAGGAGTAGCCTACTCCTAGTAGTAAGATAAAAGCCTTTGTGAATAGCCTACGGCCCCAGTTATTCATCATCTTCCGTCCTTGTGTAGCGCACGCATTCTGAGACCTGTCACTCATCATCGTAAGGGAGGTGTTTGGAATCATGCCCGCGTTACAATCATCAGCCAATCAAGGTGGTCACGCTTGCCCATTTACCCAAATTAATGGTCGAATATTACTGATGATCATTGTTATTTAAGAACATGCAGTGTGCGTACCAAAAACATCTTGCTCGTAAAAAAGCATCATAACGCACATTCTGGCGGGTCTGTTATTTACTGTAGGCTGCGCAAACCACATGCCTTTATTTTGGGCAAGCCTGCATTCATTCAACCTTTATTTATTCTCGGAGGGTCATTGAGGGAAGCCCTCATTTTCAATGAAGCCGAACTTACAGAAGCGAAGCAAAGCGCTCCACAAACAAGACAACATTCGAGGCCTTCTGTTGAAGAATTTTATATAAAGCCTGCGCTGACAGTAATCCTCCTGCCCCTGATAGGCCTACCACAGCTGTGGATAGTGTGGAATGTTCAAGTAATAACACAATCCAATGTGTGTCTCAATTGTCCCCCGCTGACCACCTCACACATTTCTCTAGATTTTGCAACGAACTTACATGACACAATGCCATAAAATATGCCAGTTTTAGGACACAGAATAATGTTTGTAATGATACCAGGTAGGCCAGGTATTGTCGAAGGTGCATGGTGAAGTGAAATTCTTACTTTGGAAAACAAACATTTGCCGATATCATCGCCGATCATCAGAATATTGCAATAGATTCTGTGTTCTGGACTGCAGGTAACTTGTTAAGCCAGTGGTTATCAAACTTTTATTTCATTCCCCACTTTGATCAAGGGGCATGACTGATGATAGTGGAGATAACGTGTTATCCCGAGGCTTTTGCAAGTCAGCATCTTTGACGGTAGTCTATTAAAAATTAAAAAAAAGTTTTCGATGTCCCAAACGGAGAGCCATACTTTATTGTTTTTAACGATCTCTATGCTACTCACAAAAATGTAGGCATGGGGACATGATGAAGTAGGTTATCCAACTGTCGTGTGTTAAATTATTGTGATTACGAGCCAGTGGTTTTCAAACATTATGTGTGACTCGGACATCTAACTAAATGCAACAGGCTCATATCGTCCTCGCATTCGCAAAATGAGGACCAGTGTTTTGTCAAATTGCAAATAGCTATTCGTTTTAACTATTTTTTTTTATGATAGTAGCCTATACAAAAAGCACTTTATACTATCTTAATATTGGAATATGGGGAGGGAAGTGGCGCGTCTGCAGTCAGCCAAATATGAATGTAATTCTGCGGCATAAAGCAGATGTAATTGTTTATCGTACAGAAAAATAAAAATGACATGTCAAGCAGTCAATTGACTACATTGCAGTCAAGAAGTAGGGCAAATTAATTTACGAAACCAAAACGTGGGTCATAGTTGTCTAAGCCTCTATTGCGTAGCCTGTTAAAAACGTCGCCAGATAGTATTAAATCGGCAACAACATTGTTTTCTGCAGAAGCCTACCCAAGGCTACAGATTAATTCTGAACAGTTATTTCTCTACTGGCTCAATTATCACACCACTGTTTTGATTTGCGTAGTTGCGTTAACCCCAACACTGACAATAATGTAGACAGCAAATTTCGATTTCGATTTTCGTGTAGTCAAGCCTTAAGCCATACCCAAGTAGCCTAAATCGAGGTAATGTTTAATTATGCATGATTTATTTTGTTATTGAATTCGTAGGCTGGGATTACTCTCGGCAACAATTATGTAAGGGACGGCAGGCAGAGCGATGTACAGTGGCAGAGCGACGCACAGTGGCTGAAAGTGGTACTAAAGCTTCTCGCAGCTTCACGCCGCGTAATGCGCGAATGAAGTGGTCATTTGAAAGCGATGCCCACTGTATTATGAACATTAACCCCTTACATGAGAATGAGTTATTATGAACATTAACCCCTTACATGAGAATGAGTTATTATGAACATTATCCCCATACATGAGAATGAGTTATTATGAACATTATCCCCATACATGAGAATGAGTTATTATGAACATTATCCCCTTACATGAGAATGAGTTATTAATATATGCAGTGGCAGTCCCAGCTTATGATGTCCTGGGCACCCAAACATTATTTTGTAACAATTTCACATTAGCAGCACGGGCTCCTGCAGAGTAGCCTATAGGGCCCCCACTCCCCACACAGGGACACATGATTGACATGACATGCAAATGAGCGATAGAAAACTGATTGGCGCAAATGAGAGCTGCAAAATAGCGAGGGCTCATGCCGGCCTCGACAAGATGTCGCCCATGCTGCCCATATGAGGAACGGAAAGAAAGAAAGAGCAAAAACATACAACGTCAACTTCACTGATAGCAGCTCAGCATCTGGTCTTGTGATACTCACTGTAGTGTCTCCAGTTTACAGTTGGGATCCTCCAGAAGAGAAGAAAGATGCTTCACTCCTGAGTCTCCTGCTTTATTCCCTCTCAGCCACAGCACTCTCATGTGTGAGGGGTTTGATCTCAGTGCTGATGCAAGAGCTCTGAAGCCTTCATCTCCAATACTGCAGTGTGACAGACTGTAGAGAGAAGCAGGAGAAATACTACATCTTCATTTCCTTTTGGACAGTCAAACATTACGGACACCTTACAATAATAATGTGTGTGTGTGTGTGTGTGTGTGTGTGTGTGTGTGTGTGTGTGTGTGTGTGTGTGTGTGTGTGTGTGTGTGTGTGTGTGTGTGTGTGTGTGTATTCAACAAGAAAATGCAGTGATAATACGTATTTAAGAATAACATTAACCGATTTCATGCAAATGAGTAAATACTTGTTTTGTGTGAGAAAAAGAGACAAAAAAACAGCAGCTCAGCATCTGGTCTTGTGATACTCACTATAGTTTCTCCAGTTTACAGTTGGGATCCTCCAGAAGAGAAG
>NC_055964.1:35725849-35768349 GCF_018492685.1 Alosa sapidissima | reverse complement strand
TAACTATATAGTAGTAGGCAAAATGATCAAAGCTGTATTTAGCCTATTCACAGCAGTAGACCTGTATCACTGTATGAAAAAAAAAACATGAAACATGACACATTACATATAACTGTACATCATCTGATCATCTAATATTTACAGATATCTAGGCTATATTAAACATTTATTTTATATTTGGCCTGTTATGAAATCATGTTTTGAACAATTTAGGCACAGCTCAGCTTTAAGAAACTCAAATAGCCTAGATGCATGCTTAGCATTTTGTAATCATTAAGGCTACTTTCACAAACTCTTAGTCAGCTGTATATCCTCTGATTTTAATATTTACTGATATCTAGGCAATATTTGTAACATTTATTTTGTATTTGGCCTGTTATGAAAACATGTAGAACAATTTAAACACATTGTGAAACTTCAAAACCGGATTACTCTGGAACGGCTAACTGTACAGGGGACTGCTTTACACCTTTGTGGTCGGTAAGGTCTGCTGTTTATTGCTATATATATTTTCTCCTGGGTTGAACGAAGGGTTCGTGAAGTATTCCACCGAGATGAATGGTTAGGGAGATGGGCGCAGAACATTATGTAGAATTATGATTAAACGAAATCATTTTATTTACTTTTCTCGCGAACTGTTCACCACAGCAATTAGTGGCTAACATCATTTAAAAGCTGAGGAAAAGCTCGTTTATGTGTTATACTTTTGATGTCTGTGTGATGAGTAGGCTGTTTCAGGAGTAGTTCAACTGTGAAGAATGGGTGAGTTTGGACGCACTTTTTTTCTTGCCATGCACTGTCACTTTCTCCACTGCGTAAAAGACTAAATTAATTTGCGCTGTGAATGCTAAAATTATTTTGACAGGCCATAGGCTAAATAAAGTCGGAGGGCTATTAGTCGGACGCAAAGCAGAATATTGAAAGAAGGGGGCACCAAGGCCACAGTGGCCTGTAAACCTCTGATTTTCAAAGGGGCATCACGGCCAACGCATGGGGCAACGACGTGGCCGCCGTGAAATTCCTACCCTACTGAAATGTGATGTCATGTGCCAGTGTGAAGCTTATGTCCATTCACTGCATTATCATTGCTTAGAAACATCAGAGCATCTTACAATGAAACAGCCTCACTGTAGTGATCACACAACACTCTATACAGTACATTTCACAAAACTGCACTTCCATATGGAACAAAAAAAGGAAATAGAATTAATTTCAGATATTTCTAGTGTAATGTTAATGTAATTAAGAAAACAATAACTGATTTTATAACATCATCACAGAACACCACCTTAACCACAGCTCTTTTATGTGAATGCAACAACATCCACTAACCGTAATGTCTGCAGTGTGCAGTGGGGATCCTGCAGTAAAGCACACAGCTGAGTCACTGCCAAGTCTCCTGGTATGTGATTACTCAGATTCAGGGTAGTCATGAGTAAGGGGTTTGAACCCACAGCTGAAGCCACAGCAGCACAGGCTTCCTCAGCAGCACTACTTTTCAGGAACCTGGACAAACAAGGAGGACAACAAACCCTTTATCTCACCTGGTCACTGATGTGGGCATAAAAAGACTCCAAGACTTTGGCAAATCAGGCCAGTCAGCAGTAATGAAATGATGACCTGCTACACATGCTGTTTTCAGGGGAAAGGATGTATTGCTACCCATTTCTGTGTTATTGTAACTGATTGGTCTGGTGCTGCAGCTTTAAATCTTACGGGTTCAGTTTTCTCTGCAGGATTTAGCTGATCTGGTGGTCCATTCAAATATGAAGTTCATTTCTAGTTATTAGAGACCAACTGAATCTCTACAGACGGTGTTTCCCCCACAAGAAAAAATCAACTTCAAGCAGTCTAGAAACTTCCTCCGTTTCATTGAAGATCTCTACAGTATGTGAGGCCTTTCACAGTCTTTGACACACAACTGGACTGTCCACTGTTTTCCAGAAATATACTTACTGGACATTTCTCAGTGTATATTGTGGATCCTCCTTTAGGTCTAAAAGCAGTTTGACTCCAGATTTCCCTGGATCATTTCCTCTGAGATCAAGATCTCTGAGGTATTTGGGATTTACCCTCAGGGCTGAAGCCAGACCAGAATAGCCCTTCTCTGTGATACTGCAGTCAGACAGCCTAGAAGGAAAGATTTCTTAGTCAATGCACCATAAATACACAATATTTAGTTTCCCAAGTAATGTGCGCGTAAAGGTTTTCTAGGCAACAACTTTTTAGATTAGCTTTCCCCCTGCAAAACTCTAAATTGGTTAACGGTATAAAAATGTGTGTGTGTGTGTGTGTGTGTGTGTGTGAATGATACTGCGAGAGAGAGAGAGAGATAGAGCGAGAGAGAGAGACATAGTGAGACTCCTGAGTCTCCTGCTTTATTAAAACTCAGCCACAGCTCTCTCATGTGTGAGGGGTTTGATCTCAGTGCTGATGCAAGAGCTCTGAAGCCTTCCTCTCCAAAACTGCAGTATGACAGGCTGTAGAGAGAAGTAGGGTAAATACTTAATCTGTCAAATTGACAATTATCTGTTAAATAAGATTGTGTGTATATTACAAATAATGTGTGCACAGTGTCTGTCTGTGTGTGTGTGTGTCTGTGCGAGTGTTTTGAATATATTGCAAAGACTACAGCTAACTGGGGCAGCCCTGGCCTACTGGTTAGCGCTTCAGACCGGAGGGTTGCCGGTTCGAACCCCGACCAGTAGGCATGGCTGAACTGCCCTTGTGTGTGTGTGTGTGTGTGTGTGTGTGTGTGTGTGTGTGTGTGTGTGTGTGTGTGTGTGTGCAAATGTGTGCATGGTGCAGGTGCAGGGAAGGTGCCTGTGCATTATACCTGAGCTCTTTCTTTAGTCATTTAACTATATGAACTTTCCTTTTCCAGTTTCAGCCAGATGATGATGTCCTAATCCAGTGCCCAGGAGACACCTCACCTCCACTGCTAGACACCTCACCAGCTCTGCGTGTGTATGTGTGTGATGGCACTACTGGTGCAGTTCTGTGTGTGTGTATGTGTGTGATAGCACTACTGGTGCAGTTCTGTGCGTGTGTATGTGTGTGATAGCACTACTGGTGCAGTGCGTGTGTATGTGTGTGATAGCACTACTGGTGCTCTGTGTCCGTGTGTATGTGTGTGATAGCACTACTGGTGCAGTGCGTGTGTATGTGTGTGATAGCACTACTGGTGCAGTTCTGTGTGTGTGTATGTGTGTGATGGCACTACTGGTGCAGTTCTGTGTGTGTGTATGTGTGAGATAGCACTACTGGTGCAGTTCTGTGTGTGTGTATGTGTGTGATAGCACTACTGGTGCTCTGTGTCCGTGTGTATGTGTGTGATAGCACTACTGGTGCAGTGCGTGTGTATGTGTGTGATAGCACTACTGGTGCAGTGCGTGTGTGTGTATGTGTGTGATAGCACTACTGGTGCAGTGTGTGTGTATGTGTGTGATAGCACTACTGGTGCAGTGTGTGTGTGTATGTGTGAGATAGCACTACTGGTGCAGTGCGTGTGTATGTGTGTGATAGCACTACTGGTGCAGTTCTGTGTGTGTGTATGTGTGTGATAGCACTACTGGTGCAGTTCTGTGTGTGTGTATGTGTGTGATAGCACTACTGGTGCAGTTCTGTGCGTCTGTATGTGTGAGATAGCAGTTCTGTGTGTGTGTATGTGTGTGATAGCACTACTGGTGCAGTTCTGTGTGTGTGTATGTGTGTGATAGCACTACTGGTGCAGTGCGTGTGTATGTGTGTGATAGCACTACTGGTGCAGTGCGTGTGTGTGTATGTGTGTGATAGCACTACTGGTGCAGTTCTGTGTGTGTGTATGTGTGTGATAGCACTACTGGTGCAGTTCTGTGTGTGTGTGTGTATGTGTGTGATAGCACTACTGGTGCAGTTCTGTGTGTGTGTATGTGTGTGATAGCACTACTGGTGCTCTGTGTCCGTGTGTATGTGTGTGATAGCACTACTGGTGCAGTGCGTGTGTATGTGTGTGATAGCACTACTGGTGCAGTGCGTGTGTGTGTATGTGTGTGATAGCACTACTGGTGCAGTGTGTGTGTATGTGTGTGATAGCACTACTGGTGCAGTGTGTGTGTGTATGTGTGAGATAGCACTACTGGTGCAGTGCGTGTGTATGTGTGTGATAGCACTACTGGTGCAGTTCTGTGTGTGTGTATGTGTGTGATAGCACTACTGGTGCAGTTCTGTGTGTGTGTATGTGTGTGATAGCACTACTGGTGCAGTTCTGTGCGTCTGTATGTGTGAGATAGCAGTTCTGTGTGTGTGTATGTGTGTGATAGCACTACTGGTGCAGTTCTGTGTGTGTGTATGTGTGTGATAGCACTACTGGTGCAGTGCGTGTGTATGTGTGTGATAGCACTACTGGTGCAGTGCGTGTGTGTGTATGTGTGTGATAGCACTACTGGTGCAGTTCTGTGTGTGTGTATGTGTGTGATAGCACTACTGGTGCAGTTCTGTGCGTGTGTGTGTATGTGTGTGATAGCACTACTGGTGCAGTTCTGTGTGTGTGTATGTGTGTGATAGCACTACTGGTGCAGTGCGTGTGTATGTGTGTGATAGCACTACTGGTGCAGTGTGTGTGTATGTGTGTGATAGCACTACTGGTGCAGTTCTGTGTGTGTGTATGTGTGTGATAGCACTACTGGTGCAGTTCTGTGCGTCTGTATGTGTGAGATAGCACTACTGGTGCAGTTCTGTGTGTGTGTATGTGTGTGATAGCACTACTGGTGCAGTTCTGTGTGTGTGTATGTGTGTGATAGCACTACTGGTGCAGTGCGTGTGTATGTGTGTGATAGCACTACTGGTGCAGTGCGTGTGTGTGTATGTGTGTGATAGCACTACTGGTGCAGTTCTGTGCGTGTGTATGTGTGTGATAGCACTACTGGTGCAGTTCTGTGTGTGTGTATGTGTGTGATAGCACTACTGGTGCAGTGTGTGTGTATGTGTGTGATAGCACTACTGGTGCAGTTCTGTGTGTGTGTATGTGTGTGATAGCACTACTGGTGCAGTTCTGTGTGTGTGTGTATGTGTGAGATAGCACTACTGGTGCAGTTCTGTGTGTGTGTATGTGTGAGATAGCACAGCATCAGGTAATTGCTAGTAGGTGTACAACTGCACGCTGCATGCAGGTTTTTGCCAACGCCCCCTCTTCACATTCCAGTCGCCCCCTGACTGCTTTAAATCTGGCGCAGGGTCGGATCGGCCGCAGTCTCTGACCCTAACAGCCACCACCCCGCTCTGCCACTCCTACTGTTTTTTTAATTAGCCTATGGATGATAAACGTAAGATTCTTGCAATTTGGTCGGAAAGGAGCACTTTCACCTTGAATTTGGTGTAAATAAACTTTTTTTTTAATTTGCTGATTTCAATTATTACATTTTGGAGCAGGTTCGAAAGGATGGATTCATCATTTATTCTTCATTGTAATTAGTATTGCAGCCATTTTCTCTTCGCAAAGGCTGTGCTCTCGAAAGGCCTTCTAGTAAGCATATTAAAATGAGTGTAATTTAGGGTGGAGTGTAGTGCTTGTGCATGTGCGCTTAATTTCATGTTAATTGGGATTTACAAAGAAAAGCTGTGTGGAATGCTGCGTGAGCAGAGTTTCATGCATCAGATTTTTGTTCTGTGAGTACGCTACTTTCCAGGTTTGCACGTACATACTGTTTTAGTATGAATTCAACGCAAGTCTTTGAACCTTTGGCCCCTGGTCTTTAATCAGCCAAAAAGGACACATGTAACTCCTCTCTTAGTTACTCTTCATTGGCTTCCTATAGTGGCCAGCATTACATGTAAATCTAAAAAAGCCTGCGCTCCCGCACTACCAGACTCACCAACAGCTTCATACACCAAGCTGTAAGGATGCTGAACTCTCTCCCTCCTCTCCCCCCTCCACCCTCAGCTACATAACATCCTGGACATTGGACCCACAATGGCCGCGTGCACTACTCCACTTGCACACTTGCACACTTGTACACTTTACAACTTGTTGTTGTCCTGAAAACACAACACATCTGCTGCTCTTACATAACTTGCACCACTATGTCACTTTCTTTCTTACTTAGGTCAAACAGAACTACACAAGCCTTTTATTGGCCTGACTTTGCACTAGTATTTTATTGACTGTCTATGCACAATTTCAACCAAATTTTGCTGCTCTTATTTTTTTCATTATTATATGTGCCCTCTTATTTACTTACTTTTTTGTTTACTTGAATGTTATGTTTGTCTGTGGACTTAAATTGGTAAAATATGTCTTGTCTTCACCGTGGGATAGTGAGAAACGTAATTTCGATCTCTTTGTATGTCTGGAACATGTGAAGAAATTGACAATAAAGCTGACTTTGACTTTGAAACTTTGATCTCTCACCTTGGCCCAGAGGACGTTTACTGGATCAGCTCCCTGCTATTTCAACTCATTGATCCAGCTTTACAGCCCCAATCACCCACTGCGGTCTTCTGATGAGTGTCTGTTGTGTAGACCAGCCATAAAGGCAAGGTCTAATTCAAGACTGTTTTCCTCAGTGGTTCCTCGTTGGTGCAATGAGTTCCTCAGTGCTCTGCATTCCTGTGCTTTGGGGATTTTAACAGGGGTCTAAATGACCAAGATGGCAGCGCGGATGCAATGCCCTATGTCTCTCCAGATTTTGTGAATTAGTGGTAATATGCTTATTTATTTCAAGTATTTTCGGTACAAACAGATAAGCGTACATATTGTACACCCGACAGGAACTTTTGGACATCGGTTCCTGCAATCCCGACATCTTTATCAGCGTAATCCCAGAGATTGCTAATTCAGTGAGACCTAAGAACTCCGCCAGACCGACTGGAAGGAATCTCAGATGGGCCAGAAAATGTAAACAAAGCCAATGTTCGCTCCCTGGTGAAACAAAATTAATGAACTGTGGCTGCAGATCACCACACACAGACTGATAATGGACTGAAACATCATGATTATCACAGAACCTTGGCTTAACAGCAAAATACCCAACAGCCCTATTGAGCTAGCTAGATGCTGCGGTAAGACCAGAGGTGGGGGTTTGTGCATTTATGTAAACAAAACTTGGTGCACGGACACTACCATCACCGAGAAGTGTAGATCTTTCTATCTGCCCAGGGAGTTTACATCTACTGTTGTGATGGCTGCCTATATACCAGATGCTAACGCTAAGCTTGCCATGAAAGAACTGCATTCTGCTATCAGTAAACAACCAAATTTCCCTCACGGGATCAAAAAAGTATATATACTTATACTTAACAACAAACTTTGCATCTCAAGGCAGCCTACATTGTCACGGGTAAAGACTGAAAGTAAAGACTGTACAGCCTAAATTCCATCTAAATGTATCATGCCCCACTAGAGACAAGACTTTGGACCATGTCTACACTAACATCGCTGAGGCATACAAAGACGTTCCCCTCCCCCACCTCATTGTTTCTACTGCCCACGTACTCAGCACTCATGAAATGTGTGTGAAACCCACAATGAGGACTGTCAAAGTGTGACCAGAGGGAGCTGACTCGGCACTTCAGCAGCGTTTTGGAAACACTGACTGGAGAGTGTTTGCCTCCTTCCTTCTGGACTGTATCAACTTCAACAGTGTCACCACCCTCAAACAGATTACCACTTTCCCTAATCAGAAGCCATGGCTGAACAGTGATGTCAAACTCCTGTGGATTGGACTGACATAGTTTACCTGTCACTAGCCCAGGCAGCTGTCCCTACGTGCTTTAAAACCACCTCCATCGTGCCGGTGCCAAAACACTCCACTGCAACGAGCCTTAATGATGTCTAGTTGCACTCACCCCCATCATCATGAAGTGCTTCGAGAGGCTGATCCTGGCCCACCTCAAGATCTGCTTACCACCCTCACTGGACCCCTTCCAATTTGCCTACCGTCAGAACAGGAGCACGGAGGATGCCATCTCTACGGCACTTCACTCCGCCCTGTCACACCTTAAGCTACACCTATGTGAAAATGCTGTTCATTGTGCTTTGCCGTGCCGTGAGGCGTTACCCCTTTTCCTCCCTCTGCCTTTATGGAGCCTCTGAGCACTAGGCATGTTGTTCCTGCCTTTATGGAGCCTCTGAGCACTAGGCATGTTGTTCCTGTTTGGCATGTCTGTCTTTCAACCTGCAGGAGGAGCTGGAGAGTTCCAGTGGATTTAGAATAGAAAAAACGCACTCTCAAGTATATTCTCTTTACTTATTTATTAATGCCATGTCCACAGACGCGTTTCAGCCTAAGCGTTTCTGACCCATTGTCAGTGTGTGTTCCAGTGGATTGCCATTAATGAGGGGCATGGCTCTGTGTCAATGGACTCTCTGTCATTCAGCCTCTCTGTCCTGTTCTGGCTTGACGCTGCTGAGAGCTGGCTGCGGCTACTCCAATTGCCTTTTCTTTATGCACTACACATAGCCTACACATTGCTGACACACGACACTTTATTTGATCTTTTGTTGCTTCCACTTACTGACTTATATAAATATTTGTAAATAAACTTCAGCTTATTATTTAAACGTTACCCGACGGTGTCAGTCTCCCTATGTCCTTACCCTTGAGCCAAGGTGTTTGTGACAATTGACTTTAGTTCAACATTCAACACCATCATCGCCTCCAACCATCCGCCATCGATCACCAAACTCAGTGAACTGGACATCAAAACTTCCCTCTGTAACTGGATTCTGGACTTCCTAACCAACTGACCTCAGTCTGTTAGGTTAGATAATCAGACCTCAACCCTCACCCTGAACACCGGCGTACCACAGGGCTGTGTGCTGAGCCCTCTCCTTTACTCCCTCTTCACCTATGACTGCACACCTGTACATGGCTCTAACACCATCGTCAAGTTTGCAGACGACACTACAGTGATTGGTCTCATCAGCAACAATGATGAGATAGGCCTACAGGGAAGCGGTCCAGCATTAATATTGTGGTGCACTGACAACAACCTGGCTCAACACCAAGAAGACCAAAGAGATCATTGTGACTTCAGGAAGTCAAAAGCTGACACACACACCCCCATCCTCATCAACGGGACTGAGGCGGAGCGTGTCACCAGCTTCAAGTTTCTGGGTGTCCACATCTCTAAGGATCTCTCTTGGACCCTCAACACCTCTACCCTGATCAAGAAGGCTCACCAGTGTCTCTTCTTCCTGAGGAAACTAAAGAAGGTACACCTTTCTTCTCAGATACTGGTTAACTTCTACCACAAGGCTTTGAAATGGTTCATGGAACGAAAACGAAACCAGAAACTTTATGATTTTTTTATGTTACGGAACAGAAACAATGTTTTAAAATAGTGGTAACCGGTTAATACCGGTTCTTTTTTTGTTTCTGGGAAGGTTTGTGTCTTCAATGAAATGGTGCGGGTCACCTCCTGTCATTCAGTGAATGCATGGAGAGTGCAGACAGACAGAGCTTGCCACTAGCAGGCAATCAAAAGGCCTATTAAGATTTCATTTCACCTGTTTTCTCTTTTTACTAGGCTGTGACAAACATTGTTGGAAAAAACATTAAGGCTACAGCATTAATTTATTTGGAAAAACGTAATCCACCAGTATCCACCCAAAATATACTGTATCAGAGTTTCCGCTAGAAAAAAATGGTGCCGGTCAAAGTGACCGGCAGAGGTTTCGTTTTCCGGACATTTTGATGATATGCCGGTCAAATATCCTATTATCGCTTCTTAATTAGTCAAATTGAGGAAAACTTGAGACAGGCTATGTAGCTTAAAGAATGACATAATCAGGCTGTATAAAATGCAACATTTTCATTAGCCTAACTTAAACATGCCTAACAAGATCTAACCAGTATCTTTTCATGGACAGAAGGAGTCCGCTTCGTTCGTTGTTTTAAAAAGGCGACGTTGTTTGTTGCTGCTACCCACGTTATCTCCAGTGGTGACTGTTTAACTTACACAGATGCGCACACACAAGAATGAGTGCTCACACCACTACCCCCTAATGCTATGCCTCTTTATTTGATAACAATAAATTAAGAAATGTTTCATATTCTGGGAAATGTTTAGTTTCTTTTTCTTTCGGCCGCGATTCAATGATACCGTTTAATTGTGCCAGAAATGATCCGCGGACCAGTACCCTGCAGATCATAGACAGATAACACATAGGCCTACTGTATGCTTTGGGTAAAGAACACTTTGCATGTCCAGTATACACGGAGAATGACAGTGTCTTGGAGCGGCCGCACCCCCCGCAACTCCACTTCCAATTCCAATGTCACTGATTCCGACAGATACGCCCGACACTTCTGCTTTTTATCTGTTGGTGGTGGAGTTGACCGGACATCTGAGGCTTCAGACGTAAGTGAAAAAACTTTTAAGGCTAGTCTGCCTGGGCCTGGCCATGTTTGAACCGCCTCACTCATGTTCGTTGTTTAACATGGTCGTTTTAAGCGTGCGCTTCCTATTTGAAATGCAGCTGCTTATTGTATGCAATGCTTATTCTCAAAATCAGATTGCGTTAGGGGACAGGATTATTAGCCAATTTCAATCGGACAATTTGACCGGAGAGATTTAATTTTGTCGGACATTTCATTTTTTTTTTCGAAACCCTGTACTGTATATATGACAGCATTTTTCATTTGACCAGGAAATTATTCAGGCCAAAGGCTATAGAAAGACACCATGCAGTTTGTATAAAGCAGAGGCCTAGTGTTTTATTGTTTGTATAAGTATATATACTTTTTTGATCCCGTGAGGGAAATTTGGTCTCTGCATTTAACCCAATCGGTGAATTAGTGAAACACAAACAGCACACAGTGAACACACAGTGAGGTGAAGCACACACTAATCCCAGTGCAGTGAGCTGCCTGCTTCAACAGCGGCGCTTGGGGAGCAGTGAGGGGTTAGGTGCCTTGCTCAAGGGCACTTCAGCCGTGGCCCACTGGTCGGGGCTCGAACCGGCAACCCTCCGGTTACAAGTCCAGAGTGCTAACCAAGGCCACGACTGCCCTTGCTGTAGGATAGAGTCTAAAAGACAATATTGTGACTATTAATAGCCAGTTTGAAAGCATACATATATTTTTGTCCGACAGCTGACATGGAACGTTATTAACCGGTTCAGGAACAATATTTTTTTGTTCTAACCGGTTCGGGAACATCAATTTTAGGGTCGGAACCAAAACCGGAAACGTTAAAATGGTGTTTCTGTTCAGAAAGAACCAAATCGGCAAAAAAATCTGGTTCAAAGCCCTCTTCTACCACTCTACCATCGAGGGCATCCTCACCAACTGTGTCACTGTATGGTATGGCAACTGCTCTGCCTCCGGCTGGAAAGCACTGCAGAGGGTGGTGAAAACTGCCCAACGCATCACCGTTTCTTCACTCCCCTTCATCGAGGCAATCCAGGGCAAGTGATGCTTGCGTAAGGTGCGCAGCATTATCAAAGACTGTTCTCACCCCACAGAATGTTCACCCCACTCCCTTCCGGGAGGTGTTACAGGTCTCTCTGTATCCGGACCAGAAGGTTCAGACCCCCCCCCCCACACACACACACACACACACATACTGCTGTGAGACTATCTGACTGCCGACCCTACCAGGCCCTGAATATGTTGCACTTTAACTATCTGCTGCTACTCCAATGCTGCTGTCTCAGTATTTTTAGTGTCTCTAGATTTTTAATATTGCTACTTATTTATTGATTTTAACTTATTAGATTGTATTCAGAGCTAAATTCCTCCTGATCTAATGAGAACTCAGTACTGTATTTCGCTCAACATGTTACAAGATGAATGACAATAAAAGTATTCTTGATCCTTGATCGGTATAATTACTTTTTCTGCTGTTAGTGAATGTGTGTGTGTGTGTATGTTGTCTGTATGCAGTGTTGGGGAGTAACGGAATACATGTACCGGCGTTACGTATTCAGAATACAAATTATAAGTAACTGTATTCCGATACAGTTACAAGTTAAATAGTTGGTATTTAGAATATAGTTACATTGTTGAAATCAATGGATTACATGACGATACTTCTTTGTTTCATAAGTGTATTCACTCTCTAAATAAATGAAGGCAACTCCATTTCCCAGAAGCTCCTGAAAGCAATCTATGATGAAATTCTTTCCATGTTTAAATCCAAGCCCCGCCGTCTTCCACTAGCCTCAAAACACAGCCAGCACGCATTATGGACGCATCATCGGAGACCCTGAAATGACTATTTGCACAGCAAATTCCTGATGTCTGTTCAAAGGATATTTTCCCAAGTATTAATAGCTCAAGCTACTTCGGCCAATCGGTTACACAGTTTGCTAATCAATAAACAAAGCCTAGTTCACGTGTTGATTTAGACCTACAATAAAACCAATCTCTAAAATAGGCACTGCATTCTAAGTTTTTTATTCTAACTTAAAATAGCTTCATGGATTTTTTTTTTCTTCTAATTAGATCTACATTTACTTTTTAAAATGAATTATATGGTGCAGCCTCTGAAGATTATTGTTGTGAGTAGCATATTTTAACGTGCGGTTTTTGATTGTCATTACACGATCACGTTCATTTTGAGAGCACTGATATAGCCTATAGTGTTTACCTTTACGGGTCATTTGCGTTCCACCTGTCATATGCGCCCCTCACTGGGTTGATGCCACCGAAAAATCTCACAGGCACACCTTAATTATAATTTATGGCTACGCCCTTAAAGTAGCCTATTTATTTTGTTTGTTTTAATTAGCCTAGTCGCCTGCTGTAGTTTTAGTGGTCACCTTGCTATTTTAAAGTTGTATCAGGTAGCTTAGTTGGCTTTACATTTACAACACACCAGAATAGGCCTTTTTAGTAGGCCTAAGCAAGATTTGATGGCCTCATTCCTACACTTATAAAATGCAATTCAATGCGGAAGTAATCTAAGTATTCAGAATACGTTACTCAGATTGAGTAACGTAACGGAATATGTTACAAATGACATTTTTGGGCATGCATTCTGTATTCTGTAACGGAATACGTTTTGAAAGTAACCCTCCCAACACTGTCTGTATGCTACTGTGACCTTGAATTTCGCCTAGGGATCAATAAAGTATCTATCTATCTATCTATCTATCTATCTATCTATATGGATACAAAAACTGAGTTTAGAAGACCCTCAATGTCACCAACTTTGCATTTTGTTCGATATGTAGGGCCCTATCTAAAACTAATGGGCATGCAGCACAAACTCTTAATGGTCTAATCATACTGAGAACATGTCTGTCTTTCACCTTACAAAGTTTGAGCAGGCTGGGAATAATACTTTTCAAGATATTAATGCCTAAACATGGCCTCCAAGATAACGCCTTTCTGAGAGTCTAAAAAAAGATCAAGGGTGAAGAAAATTATGAAAACATTGGAATTTAACAAAAATATTTTACAGTTTTGGGATCTAAATATTAAGTATACAAACGTTGAGCCACATCTGAAACGGTGTTTTGTATTTGAAACTCATTTTGTATTTTTCCTAATTTAATTTGACACAGAATGACCCAAATGCAACTTCCTGTGCAACTGCTGACTGCACCTTTAAAGAGGCATATTTTTTTGTAAATTCTTGTCAAAAGCACCAAATTATAAGGGGGTGAATACATTTTAAAGGCACTGTAGGTATACACATACTTCTATTTATTATTCATGTACATTTCAAAGACATTAAAGCAGACCCATTTATTTTACAATCCTATGCTCTGTATCAGTTTAAATTCAGTAGGCATGGTCATGCAATGTTGGATGCAGTGTTTGTGTGTAAATGTCTTACCTGAGTGTCTCCAGTGCACAGTTTGGGTTACCCAGTCCACAACATAATTTTTGGACCCCACTGTCTCCCATATTGTTGTCACTGAGGTCCAGATCTTTCAGCCTTGAAGATGCTTTGGTGAGGACAGATGCCAGACCTGCACAGCTCCTCTCAGTGAGCCCACAACTGTTCAGCCTTAAGGGAAAAACATTCCACTCGTTACTAGACTCTCTGGAGAAGACTCTCTTAATCACACTTAATATCAACTTAAACAATATACCTCCCTCCATTTCTGCCAATACATATTGCTATCCTACTCACAGAGCCTTTTGGGATTCCTCTATCACTGGTTGCAGCCTTAGGAGACATTCATCACATCTGCTGTACTTCTTCAAGTCAAATACATCCAGCTTTTCTTCTGATGTCAGAAGCACAAACACGAGAGCTGACCACTGTGTGGATGAGAGTTTGGCTGCTGAAAGTGTCCCTGCACTCAGGAAGCTCTGGACCTCCGTCACTAAGGAGTGATCATTGACTTCATTCAGACAGTGGAACAGGTTGACAACTTTTTCTGATGATGGAATCTCCCTGATCTTTGTCTTAATGTAACTGGTTATTTCCTCTTTGCCTTCATTGTGTACTCTCTGTAGTAGGCCACGTAGGAGCTTCTGGTTGGATTCCAGAGAGAGGCCAAGAAGGAAACGGAGGAAAAGATCAAAGTGCCCATCTTCATGTTCCAAGGCTTTGTCCACAGCACTCTTCTGCAAAGTCGTCATGGAGTTATGCACTGGACTGCTTTCAACAGCTCTGGGGGCCTGCTGTGGGGACATGATATCTTTCCCTTCCGTTATAAACATCAGGATCACATACAAAGCTGCAAGATATTCCTGGATGCTCAGGTGCACAAAACAGTACAACTTTTCCTGATGAAGGCCTGACTCTTCATGAAAGATCTGGGTGCAAATTCCACAGTGTACTGCTGCTTCTCTGACATCAATACCACTGTCACTCAGGTCATCTTCATAAAAGATCAGGTTGCCCTTCTCCAGCTGTTCGTAGGCCAACTTTCCAAGAGCGATCAGACTAGCCCGGTTCCACTGTGGATCTGTGTCATAAACTCCTTCAAACTTCAGACTCCTCTGCTTGGTTTGAAATACAAGGAAATATGTGTACATCTCTGTCAGAGTCTTTGGAACTTGCTCAACTTCAGGCATCTCAAGAAGAACCTCAAGAACATTAACAGCAATCCAGCAAAACACTGGTATGTGGCACATAATGTGGAGACTTCTTGATGATCTAATATGAGAAATGACTTTGTTGGCAAGTTTCTGATCACATATTCTCCTTCTGAAGTACTCCTCCTTCTGAGGGTCGCTGAACCCTTGTACTTCTGTGACTCGGTCAATATTCTGAGGCGGAATTTGATTGGCTGCTGCTGGTCGAGAAGTGATCCAAAGGAGAGCAGAGGGAAGTAGATTACCCTTGATGAGATTTGTCAGGAGAACATCCAATGACGTGGTCTGTGTCACTTCAGTCAATATCTCATTTCTCCAGAAGTCTAGTCGGAGTCGGCATTCATCTAGACCATCAAAGATGAACAACACTTTGTACTTTCCCTGGCTGGGAAACGTTAACGGCTTTATTTCTGAGAAAAAGTGGTGGAGAAGATCCATCAATGAAAGATGTTTTTCTTTCAGGGTGTTGAGCTCCCGAAAAGGCAGCGGAAAAATGAAGTGGACATCTTGGTTTTCTTTTCCCTCAGTCCAGTCCAGGATGTACTTTTGAACTGAGACAGTTTTGCCAATGCCAGCTACTCCCTTTGTGATGACACATCGGATTGGCTTGTCTTGGCCAGGTAAGGGCTTAAAGATGTCTCTACATTTGATTGATGTCTCCTGTCCAGCTGGTCTCTTGGATATGGATTCAATCTGCCTGACTTCATGCTCCTCAATGACTTTTCCACTACCGCCCTCTGTGATATAGACCTCTGTGTAGATCTTTTCTAGGAGAGCAGAGCTCCCTTGCTTGGGTATTCCTTCAAACACACTCTGGTACTTGTTCTTGAGATTCCTCTTCAGCTCAGTTTGACAAACTACATCCTGTTTATCTAATTCACAAGAAAATAAAACATACAAAATAACCATGTTTAGCAAGCCACTGACACCACAGACATACAGTTCACAACAAATGCAATACTAGGCACTGACACCAGTGACATTTCTGTTTCTCTAATGTAGCGTATTGATGAAAACCAAAGCAAATACAAATAAAGGAACATTTCTTACTTTCTTGCAGTTTGTCAGCGATATTTGTCTGCTCCATGTTCCTCAGGAAGTGCAGTGCCATCTTGAGAGCCCCTTCTCTGGCATCATTCTCATCCTGCTCTTTACCTTCAAAGTTTTCTTGGTAATCTGGACTTACAATATTCTTGAATCTCTTCACCTCATTCTTCACAAAGGTGATGATCTTCTTCTCAAGCATCTAGTGTACAAATATCTGGTTACACTACGGTAATTGAATAGCCCTGACCTATGGTCTGTCAAAAAATGCTCAGATGTTATTCTACAAGCCCATTTACAGCCCTATAATTAAGGTGGAGAATGAAACTGTCCTTTTTGGCAGGTTTAGCGCCCCCTCATGGTTTTCTGGACATATTGCCCTGCAGCCAATGACTACTAATCATAGATTAGGTGGGAATATAAGACTCGATCTGCAAGCTCTTATACAATCACTATACGTGCGATGTAACCTCCCATACAAAAGGCCATTTCACCCGAAAACGACAACACAGACAAGCTTAAAAGTGGCGCTTTAGACATAATTATTCTTCTAGAGGATGGTTTGACGCGAGTAGAATGCATTTTGGCGAGAGTTACGCTTTAAGTTGCACTACGACCATATTATGTTTTATGTTCTATTGTACGATGTTTTGTATGTCTTATTCAAGTTCAAGTACATGGGATCTTAGAAAATAATTTGTTTTACTGTGGTATCGAATTTGGCATCAAGAATCATGTAATATGACTGGTATTGGTACCGACCACTGAATGTTTGGCATCATGACACCGCTATTATGAAGATGGACTTCCTGTAACTGAGCTGAGTGAAGTGGTGGCACAGATTTACCACACCATATTTGATCAGATTTCACCTGTTTACCATATTTGATGGTGGGCTGGGGTATGTGCATTCCTGGAATATTTCATTACAGTAGGGCTTTGTTGAGATTTGCCCGTGTGTGTGTGTGTGTGTGTGTGTGCAGGTGGGTGAAGGATCAAAACAAACATCAATGGTTCTGTGTCCTGCTAGTGGGGCTACATGCCCATCAAGGTCTTTCAGTGGTCCGGCAATCATTGACACAAAATTATTGAAAATAAATCTGAAAGAAAATAAAAACTCTGACTAAACCTTTATGACCACTAGCGGCAGTCATAATAACCAGTGTCATATTAATAATACAAATATTATTATCTATCAGTATTATTATTGTGTGCAAACAGTGCCACAGTGCAAAGTACTATACGGCTATATCCAAACCTGGAATATGTGATTGAGGTCCTCCTGGGTGAACTGGTCACTGACCGCATCAGGGTTGCTTCCTTCATTTTGGCCCCTGAGTATTTAGCATTAAAGGAATAGTGTTTGAGTATTTAGCATTAAAGGAATAGTGTTTGTAAGCCATCTAACAGTCTTTCATGCTTCGCCAGGAGATTATTCTGAAACTTTTTTGGGGTCCATAAATGGAATCAAAGAATGTGCACCTGCACACACACAACACTAGTTGGCGTCCATAGAGCACTGAAAGAAGGGGTCTATTTATTAGCTGCTTGAGTTCAAATATAGTCCTTATCTATTAACATCAACCCTATCTTTAAGGGCAAAACAACACACACTGATTTTAATGCATCCACATCATATTATAAGTGGTAGAAATAAATTAAATCATATTGAGTTTTGTTTTAAGCAACTTAAGTAACTTTTGATGTGCTCGCCTTAAAGTGGACATTACATCTGGTGATATACAGTATGGAATGCTTACAAAAATAGAAAGATGATTTCTTTAGACAAAGTCTCACAAGCCACATTAGACTCATATATAAACCATGCATCTTCTGCATTTGTCAGCAAAACAGTAAATGAGCTCATTTGTCATCCTGTCAGTTAGCATAAGCCGTGTTGTGTGTGTTAAAGGCCATGCCCTTGTCACACATACACACACAATGAAATAATTCATACTTCATAATAAGAGGTCATTAAATGAGAGTGCCAATATAATGTAAGCTGTGAATATTTCAACAATCCAGTCACTGAGTGCTCATTCTATGAGTCTGTTTAAGGACTTGCCTTGTTCCATCTGTGACATCATCTTTGAAGTCTATGAAGCGATCCTCTGACTGGTCACTCTTCATGGACACACAAGTGGGCACAGGTGATGGAGGCCTCTCATGATGGAATGAGCTGTGGTATAAAAAAAACATCCATTCTTCAGTTGACATGTCATACATGTTTCATGGTATTTCATGTTAAAAATATCCTCAAAATGTATAACTATGCATTGTGATAATAAATGACATGTCTGTTGTGGTATAATTAAGCAACAAGCCCCGAGAGGCCGTAGGTTCCACACATTTTAGGACAGCTAAGGGGCGTTGCTAGGCACAGCGCAAAGGGGAGTCTTAGTAGCTGATTAAAACAAGATGTTTCCAATATATATTATGATGATATGATGTTCCTGGTCCTACAGTGTATGTTCCCAGGGTCCTATTTTCCCAGGCTTCTATGTTCCTATGTTCCCAGGGTCCTATGTTCCCAAGGTGAATGAGATTCAGAGTTCCATTAAGAAGATGAAAGAAGCACAAAGAAGGACAAACATCAGTGCACCTTAGTGCCTGGTTTGTTCCACACAGTGTTGGGAATTGTGGCCAAATAGTTCTATCAGACTAGATGATTTTACTTGTCATGGTCTGACAGTTGTTCAGAGGCTTTTTGGCAAACTCCTGGCAAAAAATGGCCTCCATCTGTCCACTCTACCATAAAGACCTAATTGGTGGAGTGCTGCACTGATGTTGGTCCTTCTTTACGCTTCTCTCATCTTCTCAAAGGAACTCTGGATCTCATTCATAGTGACCACTGGGTCCTTGGTTACCTGTCTGACCAAGGCCCTTCGTTCCGGATTACTCAGTTTGGCTGAGCGGCCAGATCTAGGAAGATGTAGGATGCTGCAGATTTTTTTTTAAGTATAAGTATATATACTCTGCACACAGTGAACACACAGTGAGGTGAAGCACACACTAATCCCAGCACAGTGAGCTGCCTGCAACAATAGCGGCGCTCGGGGAGCAGTGAAGGGTCAGGTGCCTTGCTCAAGGGCACTTCAGCCGTACCTACTGGTCTGGGTTCGAACCGGCAACCCTCCGGTTACAAGTCCAAAGCGCTAACCAGTGGGCCACAGCTGCCCCCTACTTTTTTTTTGTATCCTTCCCCAGATCTGTGTCTTCACACAACCCTGTCTCGCAGGTCTATACGGACAATTGTCTCGACCTTGTGGCTTGGTTTTCACTTTGACATACACCATCAACTGTGAGACCTTATATAAAGAGATGTCTGCCTGTCCTAATAATGGCCAATGAATTAATTAAGGCACAGGTGGACTCTAATCAAGTTGTAGAAGCATCACAAGGGCCACTGATAGAGGTAGAATGCACCAGAGCTCAATTGCAAGTGTCATAACAAAGGGTCTGAATACTTACGTAAATGGAATATTTCAGACTTTTATTTTTTATTAATTTACAAAACACTCCACACCTGATTTTTTGTGGAGTGTTGGAGTATTTTGTGTAGATTGATGAAAAAAACCTGAATTGAATCCATTTCAAGATTAGTCTGAAATATAACAAAATGTGGAAAACTTGAAAGGGTCTGAATACTTTCCGGTTGCACTGTATGTTAAGTGATTATAGGGTTGCCAAACGTTCCGTAAAATACAGAATCGTCCCGTATTTGAAAGGAAATAGATGTGTTCAAGTCAAGTCAAGTCAAGTCAAGTCGGCTTTTATTGTCAATTTCTTTACATGCACTGGTCATACAAAGAATTGAAATTTCGTTTCTTACTTTCCCATGCAGACATAGACATGCTTTAAATACAGACATAGACATACTATGGACATAGCCATAGACAATAAACATTAAATTAAAGTGCAAGACTGAAATATAGAACATGTATGTATCAAAATAGAAATATAGGACATATATTAAAAAAAAATAGAGGTAGTTGTGTTGTATATTTCTATAGTCTTAACAGTTACATGAAGTAACTGGGGGGGGGGGGGGGGGTTTGGTAGACAGGATCCTAGTTTCCTAGGTTCCTGGTTGGCTGGTGGGTGGGGGGGGGCTGTCAGTGATGGGAGAGTGGGTAGAGCATCCTGATTGCTTGTTCCGTATTGAACTGATACGGAATGCATTTTGTTCCGTATTATTGAGAATCAACTCAGTGCAAATCCATGATAGATCAGTATAATAAGTTAGACTATGAATGAAGAATGCACGATTCGTATGAGATAAAGGGAAACCTTGCTGCCGTCATTCATCCCTCTCAATTTGTCTGTCATCACCATCGCAACAGAGAATGCACTTTTCGTTTGTGCCACTGTGAGTCACGCAGGCTATATTCTATAAAGTCTATTGGGAGTTTGATCTCTTCACATAGACAACATCAATACAGTAGCTACTAGCTCCGGAGCAACTATAGTTTAGCAGCTTTGAATAATGTAAAGGTGACACCTGTTGAACTCACCTCAGCATGACATTTACTGAAGGTAAAAAAAATGAATCCACACCCAAAGCTGAAAACCCATTACAGGATGGGACATGAAACTAGCTGTAAGAGCTATGTGACTACATGCACAGACTATGTGAAGGTATGCACAAAATGAAAGCAGTTATAGAACCACAGCCTTCCTGTGTGTGTGTGTGTGTGTGTGAGTGTGAGTGAGTGAGAGAGAGAGAAAGAGACTGTATATCTTGTCCTCTAAGTCCTCTACGTGACTACATACAGAGACTGTGACTGTGACATGCACAAGTTCAAAAGAAAGTAGACATAGAGCCACTATTTTCCTATTTGTGTGAAAATAGGCTGGACTAGTCCACTGAAATCTTTCCACACTGTTAAAATCTGTACAGAGTACAATATTTATAATCCTCACCACATTTACATTTATTAATTTAGCAGACGCTTTTATCCAAAGCGACTTACTGATGGGTGCAAACAACCTGCAATTTATGACAACACATGCAAATCCACAAAACGCTAGACAAAACACAAGCAAAAACGTGCATAGCCTATCTATCCTGCAGATGGACTAAACCATTTTGTGCTTTAACAAGTGGTAAGTCTGATCAGACAGTCTTCACTATTTTTTATATAAAAATTTAGTCAGTCAATCAACCAAGTTATGCAGCAAATACACTTTACGACATTCATTATGGCATTTAATTTGGTAATGAAAATATATACTGCACACACTGCCTATATCAATAACAATCAATTACCCATGTCAGATGTAACCTAGGCTAGTCTACTAATATACCTACTGAAACTACCCCTATTGTAAAGTTAAAGTCGTAATTTTTTTTAGTCCAAACCTGTTTTCTCTCTGCGCCATTCCAGGTCACACGCTTGCCTCCTGTTATGTAAATGTGGCGTGTGTCAGGAATTAGTTAGCAGTCTGACATTGCTCCATCAGATACTCATTGCGGTCAGTCAGATGAGAAGAAATATGCAAACGCTTCACTCTTAAATAATCATCGTCGTAGTCTGTATTTAAAAATGTAATTTGCAGTAGGGTGCTATTTAACTTTGCCTTCTAAGAGTGACGCGTCGTCTTCTGTTTGCTTTCGCTTTCCCCTTGACAGTGTTGCTTCCCCTTCCGCACACCTGTGTGTTATTTAATGGCCAACAGATGGCGCCATTTCACTGCTTGCTCACATCAGCCGAAGTTCAGTGCAATGGCGCTATCTGGTGGCCATTAAATATTTAATGTTAGATTAAGTTAAGAAGACGTGACCTCGAAAATGTTGTAGTAGTTCCTTACTAAATTATTATTTTAATCTCATCCAGTGGCGGTTGCTGCTCTTTGGAACAGGGGAAGCTCTGATAAAGAAAATGGTCAATTATTAAATTAATATTATTAAGGTGCTATATTGTTCTTTGAGAACATTATCCAAAAACCCAGAATAGACCAACGACCACGAGCTGTCACAGTAGCCAGAAGGGGCTTCCGAACGTCCAGGGGTTCCAACGTATCCGGGGGTTTGGCTGCAGTGGGACTGTTTGTTGCTGTTTAAGAGTGTGTCCATGAGGACCAGGCGGGGGTGATACATGCTACGTCACCGATTTTGATGAAACTTGGACAGTTTGAAGGGTCCACCTAAAAACCCAAAAAGCCAAAATAGTACAAAATTTGAAACAACCCAGGGGGAGTTAGGACCCCGTCCTTGTAAAAGGCCACATAAAATGCAGACCAGGCTCAAGATAAACGTAAAACATAAATATTGCGGTTACAAAAAAATAGGTAGGGTGTGTAAGAATTGAGTGCTCTCTCCCCCTCCATTTCAGGACACAGTGGACTGTTCCAAGTTCATGAATCTCTGACAGGTTTTAATTTTTCCCTGTTTGACTCTACAAACCCAGATCAGGAGTACTTTATAGTCTTTATATTTGACTTCATAACTGTAAGTAATCCTTTAACAGAAGTGATTGGTTTTAGACTGATAAATAAGATGCATATGTACAGGCATTGAGGGCCCACTCCTGTCTGTGCCTTAGGCCCCAAATCACTGACTTCCCCATTTACAAGAGGTAGTTTGCACTGTTTGCAGTCAACTGCGATTGACCTTGACCATTGACCTTGAATCCCCAAACACAACATTCTCCATAAGAAGTCCACATGAAGTACGGCTGGTCAGCATCAAATCATTACTAACCATAGCCATGAGAAAAGAGATAAAGAGATTGCACAATCTTGCATTCACTGCTGGTAACAGTAACACTACTACACTGCACACATGTCTGTACATTTTGTTCATACATTGTTCATACTACATAGCCATATTTATTCTGCTCTTATAAGGTAACTGCTAATACAATCCACATATTTATATTTAATTTATATTACTCTAAACCACCTCCTATAAACCAACTGTATACTACTTTCTAAACTGCACTATATTTCTTGTCCTGTCTATGCACCACCTGTGTATACTATGTACATCACATTAAAACGTTTTTTGCCACCGTACTCCTCGTGCACCCATTCACTCACCTACATACTGACTGCTGACTACTCATACTGACACGTTTTCTTTACATTTACTTTGTGTTATTAGTTAAATTCTTAAGTTAAAACGTGTGTCCTCCTCTGTTCTTTGATGACTTGGAGCCAGGTTGTAATGCGAGAAATATATAGGCCCGGAAACAGAGAGACATCGAGCTATCCTCACTTGAAAGAGCTTGTGTGGACAAATAGAGTGAAGAGTTAAATGGCAATGATAGTTTTACATACTTGTTAATCTGACTCCATTTTATTAATAATCTGTATCACCAATCAATTACCAAGTAACTAGTTTATCAGCTATGGAAGAGCATGGCACACTACGAGAAGTAGATATATACGATTGGTGAGCAGGTTAACAATTTATTAGGCATTAAGCCTTAAAGGTAAATGTAACCAATATCACTTCAGTTGAATGTACGAGTAAACTCACATGGTCTACTGTAACAAAGTAGAGTAACAAAGTAACAACCAAAGGAACAAAGGAAGCTTATCAAAACACAGAGATAAACTTAACCAGTTAACAAGTTATGGATTAACCCTTTAGGCGCCAGAGGTTTTTTTCCGAAACGATCAATTTTGACATCTTCATTTCAAAAGGCTATATCTTAGACTTTCTGTAAATTAGAGAAATATTAAGGATGACCCAAAGTTTATGTAGAGATTAAATGTTTATATCTAATTTGCATATTATGACGTCATATGGTGGCGGCCATCTTGGATTATAGAATTTTCATGAAAAGTTGCATGTTTGAATGATAAAATGCACCACTTCTTCCCCCCCAAAATGTCCCTCACCTTCTGTATGCTATATTGCACAATACTGAATGCTCAGGTAAATACTAAGTAGTGAACAAACTGTGTAAATCATTACTAATAAATGGCAGAAACAAACCAAATGCATGTAGCGGTAGACTGGCCTTTTGCTGTAGAGATTTTCCATTTACTACATACAGTAGGCACTCTGATTCCATGTATGGGGCACATATATATTATTCAGATGACACACAAACACAAGTAGACAAGACCTGTTTAGTTCAAAAGCTCATTTGCCACGGCAAGGCACAGATCAGGAGTGAGATGACGAGACAAGACAAATGACAATGTTAGTATTTTTTTTCTTTTTGTTGTTTTTGTTGATGTTTTTTTGTTTTTTTTCTTAGCTGACAAAGATACACACATCACAAGGACATGAACACACAAAAAGGAACACATAGTGTATGTCCTAAATGATCAGGGAAATAGATAGCAAATTAACAGTGTAAATCATTACTAATAAAAAAAAATTATGTAGCAGGCCTTTTGCTGTAGAGATAATGACTCCCTATCCCTATCCATACAGGGCCGTCATTCCCATCATCTTGTGATAGACTATGCATGACCTAATGTGTGTGTGTGGGAGAGGGAGAGAGAGAGGGAGAGAGCGTGTCACCACCTCCACCTGCGAGCAGCATGGCCAGATCTGCCTCGCGCGCGCCGAGTGGAGAGAATTTGCGCCGCTCGGACTAGGCCTACTGTCATTCTCATTGCGACTCCCCACACTGCCTCTACGTTCCCCCCTAACTGTCCTATGAGCACTTCGACCTCGTCTAACATACCCAGTGGCATTAGACAAAGGCTCCACCACGTTACCGTCGCCGCGATTGTGGAGAGGCACACGTTCAGAAGACAGAAGCTAGCGCTATGGATATTAGGCTACCTCCAGCCTCGTTCGCCACACCACTAACACCCTGCTAACTTCCTGATGAACACTCCGAACAATGTCGAGTTTAATGTCGACATGGCGAATTTAAAGTCGATACATTGAGATTAAAGTCGACATTACATTTCAACTTTATTCTCGAAATGGCGAGTTTAATGTCGACATGGCGAGTTTAATCTCGTCATGGCAAAAATATTTCTTCCTTCATGTGTGGCCCTAATACTCCGTCGTAATTTTCTCTTAACTCACGCATGATCCAGGATTTATTACACAAGGTTTCAAAATAACTTTACACACAATAACCCAATCTCTATAAAGCACATAATGGGTAGAAAAGCCCAACTATAATATGCAGAACATGCAGAATATGCATTGCACAACACAATTACAAAATTGACTATGCATGATAGGATCTCTCTAGCTGCAGTTGTTCTAATTACACATAAAATGCAAGAGAATGTTTTAAAACAGCTGTGGGAAGATTGCAAAAGAGGTAGAGAAGTGGTATCATTGGGAGTTAAGAGTCCCCTTCTGTGTTATAGTTTATTCTGTGTTATAGCTAGAGAGATCCTATCATGCATAGTCAATTTTGTAATTGTGTTGTGCAATGCATATTCTGCACGTTTTGCATATTATAGCTGGGCTTTTCTACCCATTATGTGCTTTATAGAGATTGGGTTATTGTGTGTAAAGTTATTTTGAAACCTTGTATTAAAAAAAATGGATCATACTTGAAATATTTAAACTTAAAGGGGCAATTGCTCTGTCGCTAACTTAGCCACTTTTTAGAGTTTAAGACGGTTTTAAACTCGTCGGTGACGCAAGAAGTCACGTGACGTCTTAAGCTCCATTGCTGTGTCATATGTACCTGATGTTCACCTGTAGTGTCTCACATTAATTATCTTATGATGCTGATTATGCAAATTGCCCAAAGTGCAACTTCTAGCAACTAAGTTGAATTCCATCCACTAGGCCTATAGATGACATTTCTGCAATAAAACTTTAGGGTACTCAACTCAACAGTTCTGGGTTCAAGAAAATGCAACTTGACTATATACAGGAATCTCTGGACCGAATCTCTTTCCCAAAATGGAGCTGGAGTAGCGAGATTGACTAAAGAGGCCTACCACTGTTAAGTAAACATGAAGTGACTATAACAATTACCAATGTCAGGTAACCTAGGCAAGGCTATATACCTACTGAAACTATCGACTGACTATCGAACTATCGTATAAAAATGTAGTCCAAACCTTTTTTCTCTCTGCGCCATTCCAGGTCAGTCGCTTTCCTCCTGTTATGTAAATGTGGCGTGTGTCAGGAATTAGTTAGCAGTCTGACATCGCTCCATCAGATACTCATTGCGCTCCGTCAGATGAGAAGAAATGAGCAAACGCTTCACTCTTAAATAATCATCGTCGTAGTCTGTATTTAAAAATGTAATTTGCAGTAGGGTACTATTTTACTTTGCCTTCTAAGAGTGACGCGCCGTCTTCTGTTTGCTTTCGCTTTCCCCTTGACAGTGTTGCTTCCCCTTCCGCACACCTGTGTGTTATTTAATGGCCAAAAGATGGCGCCATTTCACTGCTTGCTCACATCAGCCGAAGTTCAGTGCAATGGCGCTATCTGGTGGCCATTAAATATTTAATGTTAGATTAAGCTAAGAAGACGTGACCTCGAAAATGTTGTAGTAGTTCCTTACTAAATTATTATTTTAATCTCATCCAGTGGCGGTTGCTGCTCTTTGGAACAGGGGAAGCTCTGATAAAGAAAATGGTCAATTATTAAATTAATATTATTAAGGTGCTATATTGTTCTTTGAGGGCAAACATTATCCAAAAACCCAGAATAGACCAACGACCACGAGCTGTCACAGTAGCCAGAAGGGGCTTCCGAACGTCCAGGGGTTCCAACGTATCCGGGGGTTTGGCTGCAGTGGGACTGTTTGTTGCTGTTTAAGAGTGTGTCCATGAGGACCAGGCGGGGGTGATACATGCTACGTCACCGATTTTGATGAAACTTGGACAGTTTGAAGGGTCCACCTAAAAACCCAAAAAGCCAAAATAGTACAAAATTTGAAACAACCCAGGGGGAGTTAGGACCCCGTCCTTGTAAAAGGCCACATAAAATGCAGACCAGGCTCAAGATAAACGTAAAACATAAATATTGCGGTTACAAAAAAATAGGTAGGGTGTGTAAGAATTGAGTGCTCTCTCCCCCTCCATTTCAGGACACAGTGGACTGTTCCAAGTTCATGAATCTCTGACAGGTTTTAATTTTTCCCTGTTTGACTCTACAAACCCAGATCAGGAGTACTTTATAGTCTTTATATTTGACTTCATAACTGTAAGTAATCCTTTAACAGAAGTGATTGGTTTTAGACTGATAAATAAGATGCATATGTACAGGCATTGAGGGCCCACTCCTGTCTGTGCCTTAGGCCCCAAATCACTGACTTCCCCATTTACAAGAGGTAGTTTGCACTGTTTGCAGTCAACTGCGATTGACCTTGACCATTGACCTTGAATCCCCAAACACAACATTCTCCATAAGAAGTCCACATGAAGTACGGCTGGTCAGCATCAAATCATTACTAACCATAGCCATGAGAAAAGAGATAAAGAGATTGCACAATCTTGCATTCACTGCTGGTAACAGTAACACTACTACACTGCACACATGTCTGTACATTTTGTTCATACTACATAGCCATATTTATTCTGCTCTTATAAGGTAACTGCTAATACAATCCACATATTTATATTTAATTTATATTACTCTATAAACCACCTCCTATAAACCAACTGTATACTACTTTCTAAACTGCACTATATTTCTTGTCCTGTCTATGCACCACCTGTGTATACTATGTACATCACATTAAAACGTTTCTGCTTTTTTGCACTTCTGGTTAGACGCAAACTGCATTTCTTTTCTCCCATGCTGGCAGAAGGGATGGATGAGTGGCAGTTTCTTTGCTGTGCCTTCTCTTGCACAACACCACCGTACTCCTCATGCACCCATTCACTCACCTACATACTGACTGCTGACTACTCATACTGACACGTTTTCTTTACATTTACTTTGTGTTATTAGTTAAATTCTTAAGTTAAAACGTGTGTCCTCCTCTGTTCTTTGACGACTTGGAGCCAGGTTGTAATGCGAGAAATATATAGGCCCGGAAACAGAGAGACATCGAGCTATCCTCACTTGAAAGAGCTTGTGTGGACAAATAGAGTGAAGAGTTAAATGGCAATGATAGTTTTACATACTTGTTAATCTGACTCCATTTTATTAATAATCTGTATCACCAATCAATTACCAAGTAACTAGTTTATCAGCTATGGAAGAGCATGGCACACTACGAGAAGTAGATATATACGATTGGTGAGCAGGTTAACAATTTATTAGGCATTAAGCCTTAAAGGTAAATGTAACCAATATCACTTCAGTTGAATGTACGAGTAAACTCACATGGTCTACTGTAACAAAGTAGAGTAACAAAGTAACAACCAAAGGAACATAGGAAGCTTATCAAAACACAGAGATAAACTTAACCAGTTAACAAGTTGTGGATTAACAGATACACCAGATAAAACAATACAAACCCAAAAATAGAGAAAAGGGAGAGAGAGAAAGAGAGAGAGAGAGAGGGGAGAGAGAGGGAGAGAGAGAGAGGCAGAAGAGCAAGCCAGAAGGGCCTAGCTCAAGAGGAGAGTGCAGGTGGAAAAAGAAGAGGGCTTTCTCCAAGAGCTATCCTGCTGTATCCCAAAGATCATTTGGATATGCAAGGCCTTCTCACCTGGCCTACAGATCATTGGATAGCTGGTGGAATAGGTGTGGGTGTGGGGCTTGTGACTCTCACACCTAAAGATTACAGTGTAGTTTTTAATCTACAACTAAGCACAAATACATTAAACTGTGATGAGACCATGATCAAACTGTTGCCCATATTACAAGTATTAATTCAAGACCAAACATGAATGTATTATTCTCACAACACATATTTACACAGATACAGATATTCATTAATACTGATTTCAGAGGTAACCAACACTGTATGATAATGAGGTTGGCCTATCTCACCATAAGACATCGAGTAGGCCCAGTACTGAGTTAACCTCTCAGTAGAGGGGCCAGAACAAAGAGCAAATGGCCACTTTATGCATGAGCGGGTGTTGGGGATCTTTGGCCATGGCCAGCTAAGACAATACAGATCAAATACAGGTATCCACACATGTAAATTGAATGCAAAAGGCATTCTTTGGAAATGCAGAAGGTTTGAGCAAAAGACGGGCCTCACAAAGCTAACCTAAGCTCACTAACCTTGGATGGACCTTTGATGGCATGGAATATTACTTTGCTGTGTATGAATCTAACAGCAGGAGAGACGTCAACATTTGATGCAATTTTGAGTTTTTTTTGGCCTGAGGGTATCACCCCCACCTGGTCCTCTTATGGACACACTCTTAAATCTGTCTCTTGTGCACTTGGGTCTGACCTTCAGTGAGAATGTGACTGAATCCTTGGGTGTAGGTGAGAATATTAGCCTAGAAATCCAGACGCTGACGCACCCTAGCGGTAGCAAATGTAATTTGCAGCCAGGGTAGTCTAGCAACTCGCCGTTGGTGTCACGACTCCACGAAACCCCTTCCTCACCTCATCACAGCAACCACAACAGCAATCATCAATCAGATCCAATTCCCCTGTTTTCTAATTGGTTCCATGGTCCACTTACCCTCATCTGCGTTCCAATTATCCTCCACACCTGAAGGCCACTCCCCAGCTGAACTGAATCCTCGTTAGCCAAGCTATTTAAGTTGGACCCAAACTTGCATTCTTTGTCTGGTCTCGTTGGAAGACGCCTTGTTTCTCTGTTGTTCCAGAGCTATCTTTGTTTGTATGCGTTTTTGGTTTTTGTTTGCTGAAATCTCCTTGGTTTTGAATGTCCAAGTTTGCGGAGAGAATTAAAGACCTTCAACTTCACAATACTTACCTGCCTCCGATCTCCTCCTGTGTCTGACGTAACAGAAGACCAGACCAGGCATGGAGCCTTCAACAACCCAGCAAGCAAATGCCTTCCAGGAGTTGAAGGCAGAATTCCGTCCCTGTGCCAATGGAGGTTCCTGTGCCAGTTACCGCTCTCGCTCCAGCTCCTGTTCCGGTCAACGCTCCAACGCAAGCTCCCAATTCCGCACCACAGCTTCCTCAGCTCATCCATGATGCTCCGGTTGCCAACCCAGCGACCTACTCCGAGTCTCCACAAAGCTATAAGGGATTTCTTCTTCAATGTTCACTGATGTTTGAGATGCAGCCAGCTCGGTATCCCACCGAGAGGTCCAAGATCGCCTACATCATCTCCCTCCTGTCGGGCAGAGCACTTCAGTGGGCCGAGACCATCTGGAATACCCCAGGCCCAGTTACCACTACCACTCAGCGCTTCATGGATCACTTCAAAGAAGTCTTCAGTCTTCCTGATGTTGATTCGTCCCTGCAGGCCCGGCTGTATACCCTTCGACAGGGAAGACAGCCCATTACTGAGTATGCCCTGCAGTTCAGAACACTGGCCGCAGCAAGCGGATGGAACGAAGTGGCCCTCATCACAGTGTTCCGACAAGGCCTGAATCCCTCCCTGCGCCTCCATCTGGCTGCGTATGATGACCCCATTGGTCTTGAGCGGTTCATCCAACTCGCAATTCGAGTCTCCCATAGGAGAGAGAGCTGCTTTCTGGGTCCTGGAAGGTCCGTCATCGCCATTGCGCCGTCCGTGAACAGCCCGGAGCAATCAGAAGAAGCCATGGAGGTGGATACCATTCGACTGTCCCCCACAGAGAGACGCCGGCGCATGGAGAACCAGCTCTGCCTCTACTGTGGAGAGAAGGGTCACATGATCTCACGCTGTCCAACTAGACCTCCAAGACCCATGGTGAGTGCAGTCTCTTCTCTTGGCATTCATTTAAAGCCGTTGATCTCTGCCCAGCTTTGCATGTCCGACTTAACCCACCTTGTTCATGCCCTCCTCGATTCCAGCTCAGTGGGGAACTTCATCTCCGGCGCACTCTGCAACCAGCTCCAGATCCCTCGGGTCCAATGCTCCACCTCCTTCACCGTGCAATCAGTAATGGAAAAATCTCTCTACCAGGCAAGTGACCTCAGACATCCTCCCTCCAACTTAGGCTAGGGGCCTTGCATGTCGAAGACCTCTGCTTCCATGTCCTAGAGGAATCCCAGATTGATCTAGTGTTAGGGAGACCATGGCTGATGGTACATGCCCCCATAGTGTCCTGGGCCTCCGGTGAGATCCTGCGCTGGGGTGAAGCCTGCCAAGACCGCTGCTTTCCGCAGCTCCCTCTCTCTAGAGTAGTCCCTCTATGTGCAACGTCAGTGGAAAGCCCAAATCAAAACCACCAAGTCCAGATCCCCTCTCACTACTCTGGATTCCAAGATGTGTTCAGCCCACAACGTGCCACTGCGCTCCCCCACATCGTCCCTGGGACTGTGCAATAGATCTTATCCCCGGACAACCCCTGCCAAACGGAAAAATCTACCCACTCTCTCTCCCAGAGCAGGCTACATCCAATGAGTCCTGCTGAGAGCAATTACGATATCGGAAATAGAGAACTCTTGGCCATCAAGCTGGCACTAGAGGAGTGGCGCCACTGGCTCGAAGGAGCAAAGTTCCCCTTCACTGTGCTCACCGATCACAAAAACCTGCAATACCTATGTGAAGCCAAGAGGTTAAACCCCTGCCAGGCCAGATGGGCTCTCTTCACTAGATTCCAATTCACCATCCGATATCGCCCCGGCACTCTCAATGGTCGTGCAGACGCTCTTTCCGACGCTCTCAGACACTCTCCAGCAAATGCACCAGAAGAACCAGAGAAAATCCTGCCACCCAGTGCAATAGTGAGCCCCATCCAGTGGACCCTGGATGAAGAAATCCGTGAAGCCTCAGTATCTGACCCGGCACCAACCAACACTCCTGCCAACCGGACCTATGTTCCGCAAACTATCCGGCCTTCCCTCCTCACCTCTGCACACTCCATACCAGGCACTGGACATCCCGGCGTCAGCGCTACACTGACCCTTCTGACCCTACTCAGACCTAAATATATAGGCCCCTTCGTAATCTCCCAACAGATCAACCCTGTTACTTACCGTCTCCAACTCCCACCTGAGTATAAGATTCACCCAGTGTTTCATGTGTCTCTGTTGAAACCATGTTACTCACCCTGGGGTTGCTGTGCCTCCTCCATCGCCACTCCTCCTGGACGAGGGTCCCATCTATGCTGTCCGCCGAATTCTTAAATCCCGGCGCCGCAGAGGTCACCTCGAGTACCTGGTTGACTGGGACGGGTATGGGCCAGAAGAACGCTCCTGGGTTCATCGCCATGACATCTTGGACCCTGCCCTGCTCGAAGAATTCCATAGTGCTCACCCCAGTCAACCTGCGCCGCGTCCCCGTGGTCGGCCACCTCGCCGGGCACCCTCGTCCATGGAGATGGTGGCTGGAGGGGGGGGTATTGTCACGACTCCATGAAACCCCTTGCTCACCTCATCACAGCAACCACAACAGCAATCATCAATCAGATCCAATTCCCCTGTTTTCTAATTGGTTCCATGATCCACTTACCCTCATCTGCGTTCCAATTATCCTCCACACCTGAAGGCCACTCCCCAGCTGAACTGAATCCTCGTTAGCCAAGCTATTTAAGTTGGACCCAAACTTGCATTCTTTGTCTGGTCTTGTTGGAAGACGCCTTGTTTCTCTGTTGCTCCAGAGCTATCTTTGTTTGTATGCGTTTTTGGTTTTTGTTTACTGAAATCTCCTTGGTTTTGAATGTCCAAGTTTGCGGAGGGAATTAAAGACCTTCAACTTCACGATACTTACCTGCCTCCGATCTCCTCCTGGGTCTGACGTAACAGTTGGCTTGCGAGCTGGAAATTTTTAATTTGAATCAGGCCAATCACATTGTGTATAGAGTTAGTGGACGGGCTTAACATAATGACGGCAGAGTTGCGATAGTTCCGTGTGAATTCCCTGCTACTTGAAAACAAAAAAGATGGATGCTGCTGCTGGCGAACTGCGCGACTCGAGTTAAGCTTTTTTTTTTTAAGTTGGCAAATGTTTATCAACTAGCCAACTAGCTCCACTGGTGGGAAAATGCATGGGACTCATGAGTTGTAGTGATATCCTATTGCGTGCAGAGGGAATTTGAAAGACAACCGTTTATCCCGCCCCTCGGATTAAGCACTGCCTATCGTGAGTTCCCAGACATCTTGATGTGGGTCTGGCTCGTCATGCTATGAGAATATAACAACAAGGAAGCAAAGCACAATATCTGGCGTGTGGGTGGAGTTTTTCTAACAACCTTTCAGTAAAGGATAGAATCTCATATAGTCCTGCGGGTGAAAGTAACTACTGGAAGCACAACATTCCATCAGAGGAACTGAGAGCAGCAATTGATACAGGAGTCACCATGATGAGGATACTGTTTATCTTCTATTCATTCCAGATTCTCTTTGTAAAATCAGGTAAGGATGCTTTCATATATGATTTAGCCAAAACACGGCACTACATTGGTAGACACACAATCCCGCTTGTGACATTTTGGCATTCACACAATGAATTCAAGAAAACAAAAGACTTTTGCACACCTCTTCTGCACAGGTACATCAGAGAATATCTGAAGCTGACGGCAATGGAATAGAGACTCCCACACACTGTTTCTCTTGCAAAAATGAAAGGAAGGCAATAGCCAATAATTCGGTTCTTTGTAGTTTCACTAGGTGGGTTTCCATTAACCCTGAAAAAGTTTTAACGCTCGTTTTAATGAGGTGTTTTTTCAGACATATCAAAATAGCA
This sequence comes from Alosa sapidissima, assembly GCF_018492685.1. NCBI lineage: Eukaryota > Metazoa > Chordata > Actinopteri > Clupeiformes > Clupeidae > Alosa > Alosa sapidissima. The sequence continues at coordinate 35,734,709 of NC_055964.1, read as the reverse complement.
CTATATCACAAAACTGCAATGGAAACACTTTTTTCGCATATAGATGAGTCACATGACACTACACGCTTTCAAAAAAGGTGGTGCGCATTAGGTCCTACACATTATATGTGGCATGTGCTGCGCTAGCCACTAGATGCAGTGCTTGAAGTGGAGAAAACAAAGTGCCAGTGTGCCAGTTTAGATGGTGAGCATGTCAACTTGTGATATTTGCATAAAATCAGTGAATATTCAACAAGGCCCTCCCTACTTATTAACAGCGCTTAAGTTAAGTTAGCTTGAAATTAGACATTCGCCAGAAATTCAAAACATCGCTTAGCCTGGCTAACGTCAGACCTCATCTCATTGAGATGGGGTCTGGGAACTACACATTCATTTTCTCGTATTTGAGACGTGCACAGTTTCTCATGCTTGGTAGAACGAGCCCTGCTGTGTCAAGGAAGACGGGTTACAGGTGTGAAGTTTAACTTTCAGGAGCTTTATTTTACGGGACATGTACAACCAGCCAGCACACTCCTCACTCTGCTCTGCCTCCAACTTAACGTTCCCCCTAATTATCTTCCCCCTAGATACATTCCCCGGAACCAATCTCATAACAGCATATCCATCATTTCCAAGACATCCACAAGGGCGCATAAACAAAATACAAAATTGACATTAACATATAAAATAAACAAAGCCATAAAATATACAGCTACAGCAGTATGGGGAAACCCAGGCTAAACATAGCTAGATCTCCATCTCAATCAACGCTGAATAAACTACACACAAAGTGCGATGTTCATACTTGGCCAAATTGTTGCAATTGAGCTCACATTCATGCAGCCCACGGCACAACCACGTCTCTTCCCATGCTTTCTGCCTTTTCGTCAGGCAGCTTTTCAAAATAAAAGTCCCGAAGCAGCGCATGTAAAATGATAGGTAAACTGTGGAAAATATTAAATAAGCCAGGATGGAAAACATACTAAAGTGGTTAAAATAATATAACATAAATCAGATGTAATGTAGATAATACTAATGTAATATAATGAACTTGTCAGAAATGTGTGGAATAGGTGCATGAGAAACATTTTAATTCAGGTTTTATGTCAACATCAGACTGGTACTGATAGAATAAACTCATAATTACAACTGTGTATCAGCCATTTGTGAAAATCACTTTTTGCATGCAATTCACGTTATTTTAGTCAAAATCTATGGTCTGGCCTAGTGCTGGTGACCCTAAAAGGATGTGAACATTTAAATTCCACTTATACTGTATGTCAACCTCAGACTGCTATCCACTAAATACACTCATAACTAGATGTATCGCAGAGCGGTACAAAATATGACCGCCACCCAGTCCAGCACACTTTGTTCCTTTTTTTTGTGTGTTTGTAATTGAGTGTGTGCAGTGTGTGGTTGTTTTTGTGTATGTGTGTGTTTATTGAGTGTGTGTGCCTGCATGTAAGTTATTTGTTGTGTGTATGTGTGTGTTTGTGTATGTAGGTGTATTGGTATGTGTGGGTGCATGCAGGGCCGGCGCTAGCCATTTGGGTGCCCTAAGCACAAATGCTTGGTGGTGCCCCCCCCCCCCCCAACCAACCAACCAACCAACCAACCACCACCACCACCAACAAAGGAATAGCAACCATTCAGAATTTCTTAGTTAGGTTCTCTTTATTCCCCAAATAATTGCTGCAAATAAATAATTTAAATAAACAAACATGAAAAGAAATAAATAATATAAAAGTTCAAATTATAAATACCAAATACCACCACAATTACTAAAAACACAGATTTGGAACTGAACATTGTAAAGGCAGAAAGTATTCAAGTATATAACCTTGTAAGTAATAATGTGCACATTTCTTCAGTAAACTAGATGTACCGCAGAGCGGTACAAAATATGACCGCTGCCCAGTCCAGCACATTTTTTCCACAAAAATAAATCCCATTGAAAGGCATATATGATTCTGTCTCACTAAAATGCATTATGTACACTTAATTCTCACTGGTATCTGCTAGACAACAAGTACCAAAACATGATTAGTTCATAGATTTCACATGTAAAATTCATTTTATACAACCCCACCCCCATCTTGCCTGTTCATAATTCTGAGAAATTCTTGAAATGTGTGCGTGTACGTGTGTGTGTGTGTGTGTGTGTGTGTGCGTGCTTGTGTGTGTGTGCCTGCGTATGTGCCTGTGTGTGTGCATGCATACATATGTCTACTGTGTGAGTATGTGTCATACGTATGATTACTGTGAATGCATGTGTGTGCATGTGTATCTGTTTATGCACATGTGTGCATATGGAATGGGTTAACATGACCCCTGGAGGCAAACATACACACAAAATTGGTCATCCTAGGCCCTACGGTTCTCAAGATATTCACAGAAAACTCTGGTGTACGGTCACTAAATGTACACATAAATTTTATTGTAAGGCCCCCCAAAACTTGGCATGCATTCGGAGGGTGTCATAATGATCCTACACTTTCAATTTCGTGCAGTTTTGACCATGTCAGCCAAAGATATTGTGATGAAAACACCTAATTTTTTGCTTTTTAATTTTTAACTAGGTGGCGCTATACATGAAATAAGTGGTAATGGGATGGGTTGAGATGGCCCCTTAAGACCAACATACAAAAAAAAGGTGGTCCTCCTAGGCCCTATAGTTCTCGAGATATTCACAGAAAACTGTGTCTGCCCTACCTTCCTTTCGGGGGGTCCAGTCCAGCGGGGGGGCTACAGATCAAAACGAAAAACGATGATTCCATGCTATCCATGTGGGGTTACATTCCCACCAAGTTTTGTGTACCCCGGTCTTTCAGTGTCCCGGGAATCCTTGACGGAAATTTGGCCATGCGAAAAATAAAAATCTGACTAAACCTATATGACCACCGCTTCGCTGCGGGGCGGTCATAATAATATACATAAGTACAAATAATAATAATAATAATAATAATTATAATTATAATAAAGTGCAAATTTTAAAGTGCAAATAACCATACATACAGTAAGTACAAACTGCACAGTAGAATTTACTTTACCATCTCTATAAAGAGGCCATTCTGCTATTCTATAGAACTATATTACAAACATTTTCACTACCATCAGTTGTCAGAGGCCCTACAGAGGCATACGCCTGCATTTCCTAGCTGCAAAATCAGCTATCAGGTCATCATATGACCGTTTCTGAGCCACGTCCCCATTGATGCTGATGACCGCCAGACCACTTAAATGTTCCTGCCCCATTGATGAGCGCAGGTACGTTTTGATAAGTTTGAGCTTTGAAAAGCTTCGCTCAGCAGAGGCAACTGTGACTGGGAGAGTCAGTGCAATACGAAGAGCAATCCACAGATTGGGATATACCTCTTGAAGCCGATTGTTATGCAGAAATGTCAGCATTTCCAAGGCAGATGTCTGTGGTGAAAGCTGAGGAAGGTTGATTATTTCCTGCATCATCTCAGGTCCATCAATGTCAGCCAGTCCCTTATCCGTCAGTGTCTTGTGAACTTCATTGCAGTGTTTCTTCAAGTCCTCCTTGGACATTCCGTTCACTTTGCTGAAGTCAAGCAGCACTCCATATTTTTCTTTGACCTGATTCATGGTCTCAAACCTCTCCTGTAGTGACATCTCCAGCAGAGTCCACAACACAATTGGAAAAATGTGACTTCAAGCTTTTTAAGGGCATCATTGAGGGGCTCATCAGCAGCTTCGTATGCAAAGTGCCTTATTGTGCTCCTGAGCCTTTTCTCCTTACGCTCTGGTTCTATATTCAGGGCCTCACAGAGTTCCTTGGCAGTTGACACAGTCTCATCAAACCCAGATTGTCTGTCTGTATTTGGAGAGGTTGATTTTGGTACTGTCAATGAGCCTGACAGCAATATCAAGCTGCATGGAACTGGATTGCAGTAGCTGGTTCACCTGGTTTGTAATGGTAAGAAGTTCACACCACACAACAGAGCAAATCACAAAATCTCTCACTTCCTTTGTTTGATTTCAGACAGCTGTTACACTCTGAAGCCTGCTCTCCCATCTAACGTCACTCCAAGATTTCAGAGTGAATTTAACATGTTTTGTTAAAATGGCCCATCGCTGGGTGGCACCAGAGAAGAAATTGAACAGCTTCTGCAAATACCCAAAGTAGCCAGTGGCATCTTGCGAGGACTTGGCAGCATCAGCTATGACAAGATTCATTGTGTGAGCTCCACAAGGGACAAACAATGCTCTTGGGTTCAACTGTAGCAGTCTAGCCTGAACACCTTGCTTCTTCCCTCTCATGTTGGCTCCATTGTCATAAGCCTGTCCTCGACAATTTTCAAAAGGAATGCCAAGCTCCTTCAATTTCTCAAGGACAACATTGGACAGGTTAAGGCCAGTAGTTTTCTCCACATCAATATATCCTAGAAAGTATTCTTTAATGTCTGGTTGCAGTTGAAAACAGACAACGCGCACTATGACTGACATATGTTCTGTGTGACTCACATCTGGACTACAGTCAAGAATGATAGAGAAATATTTGGCCAAATGGATTTGTCTCACAATGGTGCATAGTGTCTCTGAAGAGATGATCTGAATTAGTTCGTTTTGTATCTCATGGCTGAGGTAATGTGTGTGTGTGTGTGGGAACTGTCATCTTTTATTCTGGCCAAATGATTTTCCATAACAGGGTCATATGTTTCCATAAGCTCTACTTCCTTTAAGAAGTTGCTATTGTCTGGCTCATAAAGACGGTCAGAAGAGCCTCTAAAAGACAAATTTCTTGAGGCTAGTGAGAGAGTGATTGAGAGCAAGTGTTTGAGAATCTCTCGCCACATTTTTCTTTTTACCTCCAGTAGTGTCAACTCCTGCTGATCTATTGCCATGCCCTTCTTTAGCAGTGTGTCCAGTTCTCTCCACCTTAGCATGCACTGTGTGTGATCTTGGCTACACTCATGACCCCTCAAACTGGTGTTGATGTTAGACCAATCACTGTGGCCCTCTGCAGTCAGCTTTATATCTTTTGTGCTAAAAAGCTTGCATGCAAAGCAGAACACAGCATTGTTCTGTGGAGAGTACACTACCCAGCTCCTGTGCACCTTTTCTCCATTAGGGAGAACTTTGAACTGGAGGCTAGTATGAAACGCTCTTCCTTCCCGTCCCTTAGGGAAGTTAAAATCAGAGCTGACTTTAAAAAGCCCTCTCCGCACAATTTCCACACGATCAGCATCTACATAGACCTGTAGAGCAGGCTGACCATAGAGCAGGATCAATTGGAGGGGGCACATATGTTTCTGCAGTGTCACTTGCTGATGGCCCCTCAGTGACAGGACTCACTCTGCCTTCAGAAGCGGATGCGGTACCTGGGCTATATGATGGTTGTTGGTCAGGGTTGAGTGTTGTTGCAGAGTCTGCAGAGCTGGTTGATGGTTGTTCTAATGGTTGTTCTAATTCTTCCTCCTGGCCTTGAGTTGCTCCTTGCATGTAACTAAGCATTGACCCTGCATTCAGAAATACAAGACAAAATATTCAGGGATTCTACTAAAATGCATTTTTGATTGAACCATCATACAAACATATTTCACACATTAGTCTTTTAGGTTTATATAGGCCTATGTGTCACTGGAACATTTAAAATTCAAAACTCTATTTTACCTTTAAAAGAGGTCTGATGAGGCACAATATAATAATTCTGTACATAATTTGACAACTCTGTGAATATGAAAATCTACAAACACTGAGATTGTGTTTTTTTTTTTTTTTTTTTTCCTAATTGTATTTTCACCAACAGATGTCGCCCTTGGCCTATGAACCTCTTGAAAATGACCGCATACAACAACTGAACTTATCTAAGGGCCAGTCCACACCGAGACGCTTTTTGGGTTAAACGCAGAGGTTTTGCTTCGTCTTGGCCGAGCGTCCAAACGAATCCTGTAAACGCACTGGCCGAAACCGCACTTTTTTTTTAAACCTGGTCCCAGAGTGGAAAAATCTGAAACCGTAGCCCTTTTGAATTCGTTTGGAAATCATTTGCAATGTAACACTTGAACATGAACATGGCTAGTAGGGTCTTACGTTACAAAATGTATTGACGGTAGTAGTATTACCTGGCATAAGCATAGACATGCATACACGCAAGGGCTACAAAACTAACATTTTTTTATTTTATTTAAAACAGTCTTAACTGCAAGCGATGCGCGAGCATCGTACCGCTGTCGCTTCTTTTTTCCGCCCCCGACTCTTGATGCCTTTTCGAAGCCATGTCTAAGGTGTCTTCCAAATTTGAGATTTGAGGCATAATCGAACAGACCACTGGGAGGTGGGGGAGAGGGGCACCAGAGGGAGACTGGAGAAAGGGCCGCACAGGAGGTTTACCTTTTTCTCGACTAATTTGGTCTAGGCCTATATTACTTTTGTATTGCTTTTGCATATTAACATTTAACATATTAACATATTTTATTTGTTATTTATACTAGTAGCCTACTGTGATTTTTTTTCACGTCCCAGTAACTGTAAGAGATAAGAATAAGTCTGAAATTAATGTCTGCTGCTGTCTTCAAGTTTGCCACTCTGAATAGTCTTTGACATATTTTCTTGGGAGAATTTAAAACCATAAATGGCATACAAATCCTCCATTTTTGAAAATCTTTCATTCAAACTGGTGAGGGCGGTGTCCACTAGGGGCAGACAAACTCTCTGTTAAAGTGCTGATCTGGAGTGGACTGTGTTTCTTCTCTACCCTCATACAGGAACTGGTTGTTTTCCGATTTCTTTTGTCAGGAAATGTCATATTAATCTCAAGGTTTTCTGCTATCTCCCTAGCATCAATGTGAGCGGCAGCAAGTCCATTATCCCTAAAATTCTCCAGATACACTCTCACTGTGCTTTTTTCTCTTTCAAGTGTTTCAAGAGAAACAGTGGGGCTCTGGAGAATTTTGCTGATTCGGTTGATCTGGCACAATATGTTGTACCAGATTACAGTGCACATTACAAAACTCCAATGCTGGTGGCCTTGGACAATGTCTTTGAGTCCTTCTTGTGCACTGAAAGAGTTTCGAGAGCAGACAAAGCTTGTATGATGTCCGGCAGGTGGTAACGCACCACTTTCACACTGTCAATCCTAGCCTCCCATCTGGTCACTGACTTTTTTTTTTTTTTTTCCAAACTGTTTGACATGCTCCTCTAAAAGTGCCCAGCGTTGCAAAGAGGAGCTAAAAAGATTGTACAATCTCTGGACAACACCAAAGAAGGTGATGGATACTACTGAAGATTTTGCAGCATCTGCTACAACCACATTAAGAGTGTGATAGCTGCATGGGACACACAGTGCCTTCTCATTCATTTGCAATATTCTTGCTTGAACCCCTTGTTGATGTCCCATCATATTGCTACCATTATCGTAGGATTGTCCACGACAGTCTGCAATGCTCAAGCTGAACTTATCCAGCTTCTCAAGTAGTGTGTCACACATACCTTTGCCAGTGGAGTCTTGAACATCAACAAATCCTACGAAATGTTCAGAGATAGATGCACCAACTGATTTACTGGCTCACAGTTCACCACTCTCAAGACAACAGAAAGTGTCTCAGTATGACTAATATCAGGTGTACAGTCCATTATGACAGTCAAAAGGGTGAAAAGCACTTTTCTATCTCATCAATTACTTTGTCTCCAATTAGTGCTATAATTTCATTTTGGATTTGACTGCTGAGGTAGTGTACCATTGTTTCCTTGTTTTGGATCCTCCTCAAATGTTCACTCATGACTAGATCAAATTGTGCCATTAATTCTACCTGTGACAAGAAATGGCCATTATGTGGGTCATATAGCACATTTGTCTGCCCTCTCAAAGCGAGATTCCTTTCAGCTAGGTGGCATATTATGGCAATCACTCTGCTGTGACTCCTCTCTAGTGATGCATCTCAAGGTGCATTAAATCCTGGTTAATCTGATCAATGGCTGTTTTAGTTTTGAGCCTCATCTGGAGTTCATGCCAACTTGTCATGCAGGTAATGTGTGTTTTGGAATATTCATGTTCCTTTAGATGTCCAGCCAGATTCCTCCAATTTCTAAAACCTCCTATTGCAAGTGCATTGTCTTGTTTACCAAAAAGTTTGCACGCAAAACAGAATACAGAGTCTTTGATCTGTATAGGCCCTTTTGTGACTAATGCACACACTTCAGTATGGCTAAGAACACTTGGCCATTCTGCAGGGTCTTCTGATGTAGTCAAACCTGTTGTAGTAGCAGGTGACGTGTCATGATGAGGGGTAGGAATTCCTGTCCTGCTAGAGGTGGACGTTGCCGGAACTGATATTACAAAAACAGGGTATACATTGTCATAAGGAATTTACAGGGCATGCTATATGTTATCAATTAAAGTAAAATGTATTGAACTCACAGTCATCAGTATCATAACATGGAATGGGCGCTCGATGTGCCTCTGGTGTCTCTTCCTGCTCATCATGACAGCCAACAGGTTGAGTGGCCACTATCCCACTGCAGGAGGATGTTGCTGGAACTAATATGACAAAAAAAAAAATGTGCCATAAAGAATCTTTACAATTAGCAATTAAGCAGTTACAGTTAACAATTCAAGTGCAACACTGGACTTGGCATTTGGTAGGGGCACTTTATCTGTCTGTTTTGTTATAAATTTAAGTAATGATCCTGAGGAGGGATATGAAAGATGTTTAATTGTTCTCCTTGGGCATAGCTTTCATTATTATGACCGCCGCACAGCGAAGGTTAGTATGTTGATCTTAAGGGGCCATGTCAACCCATTCCATAACCACTCATTTCATGTATAGCACCACCTAGTTAAAAATAAAAAAGTAAAAATGAGGTGTTGTAATCGCAGGTATCTGTGACCTAACATGGTCAAAACTGCACAAAA